>NC_045769.1:37073030-37376060 GCF_008692025.1 Phocoena sinus
TCTGAATAGTTCAAGTGATGTTTCTGATTATAAAATGACTTTTCTGCTGATAGACATTTCCTACGGTGCTTGTCAAATGGTAGGTTCATGGCTTAGTCAGGGACAAAGTTATTAAGGACATAAAATGCCATCTGGATGGAGCTAATAAACATAAAACATAACCTTCAGATAGCCTGCTGCAGTGGCCAGACTGTGCCAGGCCAGATTACCCTTTGTTTGTGTTTAAATCTGAACCATGTTCTGTCTGAGCCTTCGCCTGTGCTAGCTTCAGATGTTTCCCCTTGACTCAAATGCAAAGATTCCATGAGGTGAATACATTTCCTTTGTGCATCACAGCAAGTATAGAGCCAGTGCCTCTATGATTCGTGTGTCATTTTGAAACTGTTTTTCCATTGTTTTGTTCAAAAATTTCCTAAAAGAGTAATTGTATTGATTTACAAAGTAAGAACTCTAAAATTATAGAGGGAAACACAACTCACCGTATACAAACTTCCTTTTAGTGAAGTCCAAAAAAAAGCATTATAACCAGAAAAACCTGACCATTAGTAAGTCCCTTGAGAAACCTCATCTTCAATCCAAAAAGATCATGCAAATACTAAGCTTCAGTGCCTATGTTGGTTGAAACAGAAAAATCATTATAGTTCTATATAAACTTGCAGATGTATAATTAATTATCTCAGGTGTGAGACAAATGACTGAAATTTCCAAAGACCTCTTTAAATTGCTTACAATTATGGAATTAATTTTGATGACTAACAACACATTAAATTACTAGGCAGTGGGGAACAGATTCTAGAATATTCCACAGAAAGACCTTCTCACAAAAGTCATCAGGTTATACTCGGTTGCTTAGGTGGTATCTGATTGAGCCTTTGTTAGCAGTAGATATGTGATGATTATGGCAGACACTGCGTGGTCCCACCCAGGTTTGTCCCCCTTCAGGAATAAAGGACTTATTGTCCCAGCAGCTGGGAGGGGCCTTGGTAGACAATCCTCAGCCATCAGCCATCTTTGGGGATTGCTTCAGCTGACTGCATCTCTCCAGGGCATGTCCCTTCATGGGGCATCCCATACTCAGTGACTAATCAGTGTTGGGGAGGGAGGGTATAAAGCCTAGCCCTCTTGCCATAACTTGGGTCAATTCTGAGGCACAATCACCTCTTCAGAATTCCCCTGAGAGCTGGTATACGTTTCCATGGAGACTGCATCATAGTCCAATTTCTCCCTCTGCCTAATCCTGCTTCCTTCTCTTCCACAGGTGTTGATCCCATGAGCACTCCCACAATAAACCTCCCAAACACTCTTCTCTGCCTCAGGGCCAACTTCCTAGGGAGACCAGCCTACAATAATAATCTTCCTAGAGGATGGAAAGACGGAACTGGACCAGCTGGGATACCCTTTCCAAACTCCCTTGGCCCTTGCAGAGTGAGAGATACGTGCACTTGCTCTGCAGACGGGCCCCAGATGCTAGTCAGCACTGGAAGAGTTAAATAGTTTAGTGACTAACAAGTAGAATTATTTTTAAAAGAAAAATCATAAAACACTATGAGCCATGCTACGCAAATTGCCCTGAAAGCAATGGCAGTAAAGGCGGACTACTCAACAACATCAATCCATACCCACAGGCCTCTGCAATTAGTCTACTATATTGAAATTGCAGTGACAGACACGTTTCAATCTTCATGTCTGTGTAACCTCAACATTGGAAAATTTCGTCTCTTCCTAAGTAAGAGGTATTTCATTAGATCAGAATGACAGCTATATAGTAAGTTTTAAAGCAAAAGTGCAGATTACAAGTGGGAATGCTATGCAAAATGGCGATTAAATTAATTATGAGATCTTTTTAAAATTTTCAAAGCCACATTATGTTAATATTCCCCAACAGATTAGGAATCTGAATGTTTTTCCTTCAAACGCTAACGGCATTAGGTAGGGTTATGTTGGCATCTAATGCTATTTGGTTATTAATATTTTTCTTACACTCATTTATTTTAGTACCTGATTGAAGTTGATTGTACTCATGAAGACACACATTTATGCTAATGAGAGACAGATCTCCAGAAATGTATTTTGCTGGCCTACTGTGGTCCCACCTTCTTCTGAAAGCATTCACCTTTTGGCACTAATCATGGGGACCTTGATGCCCTTCAGTACTTCTACTGTTCTCTATTGTTGCTTTTGGTGTTTCTACCTGATACCATTTTGACTATTAGATTCTCCCTTGCAAGCCTTTTCAGGGCTGGGAGGCCTCACGGCGCTTACTAAAGTGGCTCAAGTATGGGCAATGCTTAATAGATATTTTGCATTAAAATGTTTTCCTATTTTAATGACAGACTATTTTATTAGTGGCTCAGAAGCAGAGTGTTTGCAAAATGCAAAGACATTGTCCCTCTCTTCCTTTAATAAAGAATCACTCTCTCATTCCTGACAAATCTCTTTTCTCTGGGCTTTCAGGATGTTGAGCTATCCTAGCTCACGTTCTGCCAAGTACTTCATATTTCTTCCAGCTTCCTCTCCAGCTCTTCGCTTCCTCTCAACTCTCACTACACAAGTCAGGCACTCTGCCAGGAGCCTAGGATTCAAAGATTAATAGCCTTTAAACCCTATTCTCAATAAGAGGAGAGTCTTACTCTACAAAGGAAGACTCTTACCTTTCTGACCTCTTATATTTGCAGCGTACTCACTTAACAAGATATTTATTGAGCATCCCCCACGTGCCACACCTTACTCTAAGAGCAAAAGTAAAATAGAAAAAAAGCAAAATCCTGCCCTCATGCAGCTTACGTTTTTGTGGGGAAGGGTATGGAGAAAGATGATACACTAAACAGGTAAGTTAAATACAGGATGTATCAGACAGTGGCAGAAGAGCAGAGCAGTAAAGAACAGACTCTGAAGCCGGACTTCTGTGTTCAAACACAACTCTGCTGCTTACCACTGTTACAGCTTCTCTATGCCTCCGTTCCCCCAATTGCAAAACGGGGAGGATCCTAGTATTTTCTTCTTAGTGTTATCAAAGGATTAAATGAATTAATATTTGAAAAGCCTCTGGAACAGTGACTGGTACGATGAAGTGCATGTAGTATTTATTAAATAAAGAAAAAAATGAAGAAAAAATTAAGGAAAAAAGATACATGCTATGAAGAAAAGTGAAGCCGGGCTAGGATGTGGATGGGGGAGCGGGGAGGCTGGAACTCTACACAGGGTCACCATGGGCTCGTAGAGAAGGTGACCCTGGAATAGAACCTTAAAAGAATCAGGGCACAAGGCTTGCAGGGGGAGAGTTCCAGAACGAAGGAGCAGGTGGTGCAAAGGCTGGAGTGTGTACACATGCTCAGCCACGGTGGGGGCCCAGGGCGGGTTGGAAAAGGGAGAGAAGCACAGAGCAGCAAGAGGTGGGTCACCTCCTTGGTGCCTCTATTACTACCTGACTTCTTATTTTTAAACCAATTCCAGATCCTAATCACTTTTTTCTCTTAATTTCCAAAGTACATTTGAATCATAATTATTTTATTTTTATTTCCTAGGGAATGCCATCAGACACATCGTCTGCATTTTCTAAAGATTTTCCACACTTCTTTCTTTGAAAACTGTAATGTTATTGTCCATTTCCAGTCTTCAGGATCCTCTCTCATCCCCTACTATTCCTCAAGGGTTATCAGCAGTGGGTCTGTGATCAACATTCCTGAGAATCTGGGGATGTAATTTGCCTCAATTTTATGGCTTGATCTTGTTCAAAGTGGAGCTTAAGTGGAGAAGCATCCCCACTAACCAGATGCATGTCTCCTTGGGTCTTCTCTTTAGACTGTGTCTGTAGTGCCTTTTCCAGAGCTTTCTCTCAGCATCAACAGCTCCCTCAAACAGTTAGGATACCCTTTCTGTCTTCCTCTTGTTCAGAAAAATCTCAATTTAGGGGATTTGAGGATCCTCCTGGCATCATTATCACAGTTGCATTTAGTTAACTTTTCCATATTGTTGCCAATTTTATGTTTTTCCTTTTATCTTTGTAAGAATTCTTTAAAATTTGAGGTTATCGGACACTCCCTGGGTAGGCTTTTAATTTTCTTGTTTTCTTTTTTCTTTTCTTTATGCTCAGAGCCCTTCAACTTTGTTTGCTGCAAAGATCACAAGAGATTGTCACATTATGTTTATTTAGGTTCTTCCAAAACTTCCTGACACATTTTCCTTTGAGGTGGTATCGGGCATCAAGAAGGTAACTTAAATTATTAAAACGGACTGGCTGGGCCTTTGATGAACTGCAGAACTTCCCATGGAAAGGAGGCAGCTACTACTCTGTTCTAGCTGATCAACTGAGTGTTGTCAAGCTAGGCTACTTTTCAGAGAAGGGGAAAACCAGAAATTCTGCATGCAAGTTGCATTTGGTTCCTAGGGCTGCATGGCTGAGTGACTGAGTAGTGTAAACAACAGGTACATATTGTCTCCCAGTTCTAGGGGCTGCACGTCTGAGACCAAGGTGTCAACAGGGATGGTTTCTTCTGAGGACTGTGGGAAAGAATCTGTTCCATGCCTCTCCCCTAGCTTTTGGTGCTTTCCTGGCAAACATCATTCCTTGTTTTGTCGAAAGCATCGCCCAGTCTGCCTTCATCTTCACATGGTGATCTCCCTGTGTGCATGTCTGTGTCCAAATTTCCCCTTTTTATAATGGTACCAGTCATACTGGATTGGGGGCCCACTCCACTCCAGTATGACATCATCTTAACTACTTACATTTACAATGACATCTATTTCCAAATAAGATCACATCTAAGGTACTAGAGGTTAAGCCTTCAACATATGCATTTTGGGAGACAACTCAGCTCCTAACACAAGTTACTGATTTTAAAATGTTAGCAATCCTCTCCAATATTTTTTTTTAATTTTTAAAGACTTTTTAAAGGCAGTTTTAGGTTCACTGTAAAGTTAAGAAGAAGGAACAGAGATTCTCCACATACCCTCTGCCCCCACACATGCATAGCCTTCCCCATTTTTTTTTTTTACATCTTTATTGGAGTATAATTGCTTTACAATGGTGCGTTAGTTTCTGCTTTATAACAAAGTGAATCAGTTATACATATACATATGTTCCCATATCTCTTCCCTCTTGCGTCTCCCTCCCTCCCACCCTCCTCCCTATCCTACCCCTCTAGCTGGTCACAAACCATCTAGCTGATCTCCCTGTGCTATGTGGCTGCTTCCCACTAGCTATGTATTTTACGTTTGGTAGTGTATATATGTCCATGCCACTCTCTCACTTTGTCACAGCTTACCCTTCCCCCTCCCCATATCCTCAAGTCCATGCTCTAGTAGGTCTGTCTTTATTCCTGTCTTACCCCTAGGTTCTTCATGACATTTTTTTCCCTTAGATTCCATATATATGTGTTAGCATACGGTATTTGTTTTTCTCTTTCTGACTTACTTCACTCTGTATGACAGACTCTAGGCCCATCCACCTCACTACAAATATCTCAATTTCGTTTCTTTTTATGGCTGAGTAATATTCCATTGTATATATGTGCCACATCTTCTTTATCCATTCATCCGATGATCCCCCATTATTAACGTCCCTCGCCAGACTAGTACATTTGTTATGATTGATGACCAACCCACATTGACCCATTATAGTCACCCAAAGTCCATAGTTTACATTACAGTTTACTCTTGGTGTTTTGTATTCCATGAGTTTGGCCAAATATGTCATGACATGTGTCCATCGTTATGGTATCATACAGAGTATTTTCACTAACTTATTTTTAATCCACAGGCAGTCCATGTAAAAACATGCTTACAAGCCACACCTAGTCCGTGGGTCACAAGTTTGTAACTCTGGTTCAGTCTTTAGCCCTGAGATCTCAGCTGCTTCTGCTCTTAGGTGGTGTGCAGTGCATTCCTGAAGGTTAAGCCACTTCTTTGACCACCTTCAGGATTAGTCACTTTTATAAATGATAGATAACATCATTTGTAAAAATGAATATGTGCCGTCAAGCTCCTATTGTGACTATTTCCTAACCTGGTCTGTCCTGACACTTAAAATGTATTATTATGTACGGAAGAGCGCTCAAGGTTATTCACCACAGTGCGGGCTTTTGTGGGGGGCTCTGAAGTCACTTAATTGTAATGAAGAGCTTTTTGTGTGTGAAATTTTTTGAAAAGCATTAGCGAATGAACCCAGATATTCCCAAACTGTGAATATTTAGTCAAACTTCATTCATACACATCTTATTCTGCATATTGCATTATAAATAATTAAGATGGAGATAAAGTTGTAAAATATTCAGGATGATTTTTGTTTACAAATTATCAATTTTTTAACCTTCCACTGAATATAAAAATATGATGATGTGGTGTGCATTTATAAAAAAAGGAACAAGATGAAATTTCACTAGAAATTAGAAAAAACGTTAAACTGAACATTTTAGGGTAAGAGATTAAAAAATATTTTATTACTTTGAAAATCTGTCCCTTTAATGAATTGAAACATGAAAGAAAGTTTTCAAAGTGGCTAATTACAGCTATTAAAATTGCATGAGGATTTTTTGTATTATCTATAAAAATTCAGCTTGCAGACTTTCACATATGTCTATCTCTAGAGCGAATAAAACTATGAATAGGAAATTGCCCCTCACTTCCTCTCTTCTGGAAGTTTGTTGCATATTTTCACAACAGACAGGTTATGCTTTGCTCTAGATGAAAATTCAAATTATCTATGAAACACTACCCCCCTGCTTTGTTTAGGGTCTCATAGTTATGGGAGATGAATTGCTTGATTGTGTAGTTATTTACCAGATTTTGCTTTTACAGAATCAATAAATCAAGCCTGCTCTTTGGGAAAGTCATTGTTATAACCACCTCATAAGTTCTCTCATCGAGTGGGCCTTCTTATGCAATTCAGGTTTATAAGCACAGCTTCTTCACAAAGGTAAAACTCATGTTCATTTTTGCAAAGAAGAGTTAAGGAAAGCAAGGCTTTGGAAAGAACTCATGATAAGAGAACTAAAACATTCATTTATCAATAATGTAACCGAATGGGGAAGCCCCGAGGTAACAGGCATTGCCACATCAGGCACTTGGGCTACAAACACGGAACCTATGTTCATAGTTGTTTGCTCCTGTTGGCCAACTTGCTCAAGCTTGAACCCTTTTGTACTGCTCTTTAGGCCCTAGGTTTAGTACCAGTACCAATCTGGATTCTCAGTTGCAAACAGTAGATATTAACTCTGGCTTACTTATGCAGCAAAAAATAATTCATTGGAAAGATGTCAGGGAGCTTCCTGAGTCAATAAGAAGATTGGAGAACTAGGCTAAGAAAACTGGAGAATCAGGGAGACCAGGCAGCAAGAATCCGGTCCATCCAACCACAGACGCTGTCTAGTTGGGATGATACAACTGGAATTGCAGCCACTGAACCACTCACTAGTGACATCACTGGCACTACAGGTAGACCCCCCTGTCATGCTACAGGTCCCTTAACTTCTCTGTCACTATGGCCCCTGGATTGGATAAGTTTAGGTCAAATCCATGCCTTTGTTCGAAAAAAACAAAAACAACTGTCTTACTTCGCTTTCCAAAAAGGAATGTGGAGCTTTCCCTCCCACTGATTCTGAAATTTCCTCAAAAGGGAAATGTACTTAGTTTTTGGGTTGCCAAAGCTGAACAAATGCCACTAAGCTCCACCCCATTAAGTTTCCAGTATTCATCTATACCTATTTTTAAACTTATCGTTCAAAAAATTACAATGCAACTGATCTTTCATAGAATCAATACACACACACACCTCCTCTTCAAGGGAGGACAACCCAAAATTTCATCATATAATGCCTCTGGCTCAAGCATGGGACTTTGGAATGATGTCCATTCTTCCTCTAGTTTTGTCACAGTCCTGAATGGATATTCTGGTACCTATGCATTACATTTTAGAGTTATATATCACCACACCCTTGAAATTCAATAGTGGGAGATAGGAAGAAGAATGAAACGGAAAAATAGTTGAACTATATACATAACACAGCATGAATGGAAAAGCAGGAAAAAGTTATAGTACTTGTTTTACTAGCTGGTCATGACAATATCTACAGTATATATGACTTTCCTCCTTTCCAACTTATCTCAACCTATGCCTCAGCCAGTTGGGGTTCTTTAGTCAGTGACATAACCTAAATGTTTACTTTTCAGGAATCTGTACCTTGATGTTTCTATTCACATGGTGTTCCACTGAATGTAACAACTGGATCTAGTTGTACAAAGAAGTATTGTATGAGATAACCTGTTTTGTGATAGTTGGTTTTGTTTATTTGCCTGTTTTTGGAATCTCTCTTCTTCCTATTTTTCCTGACATGAAGATGTCAAAAAGACTAAGTAGAAGTATTCACTTCTAATTCAATAAAATCATTCTTATATACCTCTTGATGAAAACATTTCTCCTTCAGATGATAAAACCTCTAAAAAAGCAGAGTCCAGAATTATAAAGCAGAGACACAAACATTTTGCCAATGGATAAATAGTTTTAATTACCAAAGGTGCCACACCACTGCCATTCCTTTGGAGTTTGGAAAGAAACAGCAACATATATTGGTTCAGAATATACATTAGTGCAGAGGGTACATAGAACCTTATAAGACAGCATTCCAACTTGGCAGAGTGATTGTTCATCTGACAACTTACCAGAGTCTATTTTTATTTTTAACATCTTTATTGGAGTATAATTGTTTTACAATGGTGTGGTAGTTTCTGCTGTATAACAAAGTGAATCAGCTATACATATACATATATTCCCATTTCTCCCCCCCCTTGCGTCTCCCTCCCACCCTCCCTATCCCACCCCTCTAGGTGGACACAAAGCACCAAGCTGATCTCCCTGTGCTATGTGGCTGCTTCCCACTAGCTAGCTATTTTACATTCGCTAATGTATATATGTCCATGCCACTCTCTCAGTTTGTCCTAGCTTACCCTTCCCCCTCCCGTGTCCTCAAGTCCATTCTCTATAGCTGCATCTTTATTGCTGTCCTGTCCCTAGGTTCTTCAGAACACTTTTTTTTTTTTTTTTAGATTCCATATATATGTGTTAGCATACGGTATTTGTCTTTCTCTTTCTGACTTTCTTCACTCCGTATGACAGTCTCTAGGTCCATCCACTTCACTGCAAATAACTCAATTTCAGCTCTTTTTATGGCTGAGTAATATTCCATTGTATATATATGCCATATCTTCTTTATCCATTCATCTGTCGATGGATACTTAGGTTGCTTGCATGTCCTGGCTATTGTAAATAGAGCTGCAATGAACACTGTGGTACATGACTTTTTTTGAATTACAGTTTTCTCAGGGCATATGCCCAATAGTGGGATTGCTGGATCATATGGTAATTCTATTTTTAGTTTTTTAAGGAAGCTCCATACTGTTTCCATAGTGGCTGTTGGCATTCCCACCAACAGTGCAAGAGGGTTCCCTTTACTCCACACCCTCTCCAGCATTTATTGTTTGTAGATTTTTTGATGAAGGCCATTCTGACCAGTGTGAGGTGATACCTCATTGTAGTTTTGATTTTCATTTCTCTAATGATTAGTGATGTTGAGCATCCTTTCATGTGTTTGTTGGTAATCCGTATATCTTCTTTGAAGAAATGTCTATTTAGGTCCTCTGACCATTTTTGGATTGGATTGGTTTTTTTTTTTTTTTTTTAATATTGAGCTGCATGAGCGGCTTGTATATTTTGGAGATTAATCCTTTGTCAGTTGTTTCATTTGCAAATATTTTCTCCCATTCTGAGGGTTGTCTTTTCATACTGTTCATGGCTTCCTTTGCTTTAAGTTTCATTATGTCCCATTTGTTTATTTTTGTTTTTATTTCCATTTCTCTAGGAGGTGGGTCAAAAAGGATCTTACTGTGATTTATGTCATAGAGTGTTCTGCCTATGTTTTCCTCTTAAGAGTTTTATAATGTCTGGTCTTACATTTAGGTCTTTAATCCATTTTGAGTTTATTTTTGTGTATGGTGTTAGGAAGTGTTCTAATTTCATTCTTTTACACATAGCTGTCCAGTTTTCCCAGCACCACTCATTGAAGAGGCTGTCTTTTCCTATTTTATATTCTTGCCTCCTTTATCAAAGATAAGGTGACCATATGTGCATGGGTTTATCTCTGGGCTTTCTATCCTGTTCCATTGATCTGTATTTCTATTTTTGTGCCAGTACCATACTGTCTTGATTACTGTAGCTTTGTAGTATAGCTTGAAGTCCAGGAGCCTGATTCCTCCAGCTCCATTTTTCTTTCTCAAGATTGCTTTTGCTATTCGGGCTCTTTTGTGTTTCCATACAAATTGTGAACTTTGTTGTTGTAGTTCTGTGAAAAATGCCATTGGTAGTTTGATAGGGATTGCCTTGAATCTGTAGATTGCTTTGGGTAGTATAGTCATTTTCACAATGTTGATTCTTCCTAACCAAGAACATGGTATATCTCTCCATCTGTTTGTATGGTCTTTAATTTCTTTCATTGGTGTCTTATAGTTTTCTGCATACCGGTCTTTTGTCCCCTTTGGTAGGTTCATTCCTAGGTATTTTATTCTTTCTGTTGCAATTTACCATAGTCTTAATTGGCCTTTTTAGTATTCTATAAGTAAAACCGAGCAGGATCCTGTGGGGCCTTACCAGGGACAGACACCCTCCCTATCCTCCCTGCTGTGTCCCTCACCTCTTGTTTGTAGAAAAGCTTTAGCCTCCTAGGCCTTCCCCAAGTTCCAAAGAGCAAATTTAATCAGAGATGTGAGGAAATGAAAAAACAAAGGAGAACAGTCAAGCAAGACAAAACAATAACAGTTTAGCCATAAACAACATCAAGGACTTTTGGTTCCTCCTCAAGGGCTATAGATAATATCCTGAACCATATCCTTAAGTTGTTTTGCAAATACTAAAACCTCCACCAGGTGGAAGAAGTTAACTGCATGCCAACCACCAGCAAGTAGACCCCAGACCAGTTGGAACCAAAAGGTTGATGACTGAGATTCCCTAAACCTCACTCTGTTACCTCACCATCAACCAATCAGAGAATTGTGCATGAGCTGATCACACACGCTGTGACCCTCTCCCTGACACTGTTTGAAAAATAGGAAAATAGTTTATAGTTAGGTTAATTCATTCAACAAATATTTATTACATGCCTAGTGTATCCAGGCACTGTTAGTCTCAGGAAGATTCAATCAAAAATGATGTACATAATTCCTGCCCCCATGAAGGTTCAGTCTAGGTGGAGATATGGCCAAATAAGCAGACATTTAAATATCATGTAATAAATTTTATAAAATTTTATAGACTGCTACAGAGACACACAGAAAGAACACTTAATCCAAATTGGGTAGCTTTGAAGTCTTGGTCAGAAATGAGGTTTTAGGTAAAGTAACATCTAAACTGAAACCTAATGAATAAGTAGGGGTTAACTTGGTAAATGGCAAAAGAGGAATAGATGTATAAGAAGATAATGATTGGGTGGAGGAAAACAAGGGGTCTGGCTGGAGCATAGGCTACACAGAGTAGAGTGTGAGCAAATAGTGATGGAGCTGGTGAGGTGACTGGGCATGTCGGGTTGAGAAGCCTTGTGAGACACATTAAGGAGGAAAAACTTTATCTTGAGCTCACTATAAAGCCATAAATACTTGTTTAGGAAAGTAGCATGATCATTTTGGGGCTTGAAACCATTGTTCTGTGGCAGTATGGAGAATTATCTAGAGGCAGGTAAGATGGAAACAAAGAGACCAAATAAGAGGAAACTGTCATCATCAGGAATGATAATGGCCTGAAATGATGTCTAAAGAATACCAACATGGAGAGAAGTAGATGGAATTTATTTAAAATTAGGAAGTGAAAACAAAAATATTTGGCAATTATCTGATATGCATGATGAGGAAGACAAATGAGTCAAGGACAACCTAGGCTTGTCTGGCTTGGGTTACTTAGTGATGAAGATGCCATCTACTCTGAGAGAGAACAAATATAGATCAGATGAGTGGTGAGGGGATGCTGAGTTAAATTCATGACATACTGAATTGGAATTTTCTGTGACATATTTCAGTGGAAATGTCTAAAAGGTATTTGGAGATAAGAATCTGAAGTCTGGAGAGATGGCCAGGCAGGGGCTCTAAATTCTGTAGTCGCCGACACATGGGCTGTAAATAAGGGTAATGTGCTGTCTGAGATCAGGCAGGAAGACTATATAGAGTGAGAAGGGATGAAGGAGCATCTTCATCTGGGAAGATGGAGAACTCCTCTGTTGTAAAGATGGGAAGAAGCAGAGATGAGGGCAGATGTAAGTCACGGTGTGGTATGTAAGTCAGAAATTTGATTGAATTTTGTGGGAACTGGGAGGCCAGGTCATCACTGGGAAAGTACATCAAGGGAAACATGAAAGAGAGGAATGACCAGAAAAGAGAAGAATTGTTAGACAGTTAGTTGGGTTTGGAGTCCAGGAATTTATAGCCATTTCAAACTATAGGGCAGAGGAAGCTTTCTCTCTCTTCCAGTCAGAACTCTCAGTGGCCCTGGTGTAGACTCAGAGAGAACACAAAGGAAAGGACTGAATGATGAAAAGGGATGATAGAAATCATGACTCACACAAGCCAATTTACAGAGCAAAGAACAAATGGAAACAAGAATATGTGTTTTTTTTTTTTTTTTTTTTTTTTATGCGTTACGCGGGCCTCTCACTGTTGTGGCCTCTCCCGCTGCGGAGGACAGGCTCCGGACGCGCAGGCCCAGCGGCCATGGCTCACGGGCCCAGCCGCTCCGCGGCATGTGGGATCCTCCCAGACCGGGGCACGAACCCGCGTCCCCTGCATCGGCAGGCGGACTCTCAACCACTGCGCCACCAGGGAAGCCCAAGAATATGTGTTTTAATAGACAAAGAGTGTCCTGCCCTCTCCATTCTTTTTGAAATATTTCCTCAAAAGACAGATAACTACACTGCAAGATGGATCAAATTAGTATTGTGTTGTGGCTATTGCTGTTGTTTTTTAAAGAATGAAGTTTAAGATACAAGCATCCAGGAAGAAGACAAGAGCGAAGCAAAGCAAAACAAAACAAAAAATGTTTCTCTACAACATAAATAAAAATCAGGCTATTTTTGGACTTCTGTAACACTAAATGGAAGAAAACAGAGTTTTGAGAGGGAAAAAGTGACCTAAAAGAACTATGTTATACATTTGTATTTATTATTTACAAAAAAATACTTTGTTACTCACAATATCCAACTGAGGATAAAAAACCTTGAGCGTCCCCCAAATAGAGCACCTTAAGGGACTCTTTCCATCTTGCAGTTCAACAAGGATCATCCTACTTGTCTGCTCATCTGCCTATGAATCTGGAAAGGCGATTCAATATCTCATGTTGCTTTATGGTTCGCGGGAGGGGTCCATCTTTTCTTAATCATTATCTTCAGGGTTCTATAGTTTAGCAACAGTCAGGAAGACTTGCTCCAGCGTTATCTATGGAAATAATCTTCTAAATTGAATTGCTCTTTAGCTTCCTCCAAAATACCAAACACCTTTTCCCAGTTAAGGTTCATGTTGAGAATGTTGTAATTAAGGACCCCTTGATTCTCTGCTTTAATACCTTACCAATAACTCTTATGCAGAAGCTTCTCCAATAGTTTCTTAGTGTATGTGAAATTTTTGTTTGTATAGTTTTCAGGCAGAGCCGTTGGGAACAATCTCCTCTAAATTCTTATGTGTTCATAACTGTGAATTTTATTCTTGAAGGTCATTTTGGCTGTGTATAAAATCATTGGCTTGCATTTTTCTTAGCACAAAATGTTTTGTCACAAAATCTGAGATCAATCTAACTTTCTTTCCTTCGTCTTTTTAACTTGATAGTCAAAGCTCTGTCACCCTTTGTTATTAAAATACAATAGTTATATTGGAATATTCCTTGGTGTTGACAATATTGGGTCAATTTTTCAGGTTGTCCTTTCAGTAAGTAGGTTTGTCTTCTCTCAGGAAATTTTCTTGAATGATAGTCTTTAGTATTTGTTCTTTTCTGTAGCTTTTCTTTTCTTCTTTGTGGACGATTTTCATAGATGTGTTGGATTGTCCTTACTTTGCCTCTCTCTTATTTTCCCTCTTGAATACTTGTCTTCTTTTTTGTTTGATGGTTTTCTGTTTTTCTCCTTGCCAATCTCCATTTCCCCTGTACTTTCTGTGTTGTCTATTTGTACTTGATAGTGAAGTATTTCTGAAATGTTTACTTAAAAAATTCTCTCCAATACTGTCAGCTATCTTTGCATTTGTATTTATTCTGAATTAAAAGTCAGTATTTAATCTGTGAAGGCAAAATAAAGGCAATCTTAGATAATATAAAGGCTTGAGAAATTTAATACTCATATCCTCTTTTTGAAAAAAAAATTGAAGATCTATTCAACAGACTTAGAGGTAATGAAAATCAAAAGTTCGATAACATAGTATTCTTGAAAGATTCCATAGACTCTGAAGCCAAGTAAACAGAGAAATAAATCAGAATAATTGTAAATCTAACAGAATTCTAAATGCAAATGCTAAAAGGTATTTTTTTAAATGCTATGTAATATTTTTGAATAAAATAGAAAATATATAAATCGTACACTTAATGCATTCAGTGTTTATATGAGCAAAAAGAAACAAAATGTTGTTATGTTTAGCCATTAAAAAATTAGAGAAAGCACAATTACACAAAATTTGCCACAAGAGAGTTTACTATTGACAGGTATTTTTGTGAATCTATTATGGCTATATAACCATAAAGCTTAATATTTTAATAATAGGAATTTCCAATACTTATTTAAAGAAAGCAGATTTTGAAATAATCTAATAATTGTAGAAAAATGTACAATTATCAAAAAATTACTACTAAATACAATGTAACAATTCTAATTATTTTTATACAAAAAATTTCTGTACTGTTTAAATATTGCAAAAGTTGCAAGCCTCTTAATTGACAGTCAGTACAATCGTGTATCAAAACCTGACAAGAATACCATATAAAAAAAAACTACAGACCAGTTTCATTTGTAAGTAAAGAAACCTGTTCTATACATTCTATACTAGAATATATAATATATACTAGAACATATATTATTCTAGTATATTCTATACTAATTATTCTATACTAGCAAATCTTTTAAAATGCCTTAATTTTTTTCCAATTCTAAAAGTAATACATGTCATAGCAACTAAAATAATTTAAAAATAAAATTCTAGCAATGAGTATCCTAAGGACTGTTAAGAGAATAATATTCCAAGGACAAGTAAGTTTCATTCCAGTAACATAAAAATGCTTCAGTATTAGAAATAAATTAGTGCCTGGGGGGGTCTTCATTATCTCAAGATAATAGGAGATGATCTTTAGAAGCTAATTCAGTTAAAATAGAAAGCATACATACATAGTAGGTAGTTTCAAAAAATAAAAACTTTTATTGGGATTTTATCTAAAACAAA
Organism: Phocoena sinus; assembly: GCF_008692025.1. Taxonomy (NCBI): domain Eukaryota; kingdom Metazoa; phylum Chordata; class Mammalia; order Artiodactyla; family Phocoenidae; genus Phocoena; species Phocoena sinus. Next base: position 37,088,475 of record NC_045769.1, read on the forward strand.
TTTATGAAATGTATTTGCTTATATCTAACAAAATACAGCTTGGAATTGAAGTTATGAGCTAATTTCATACTAAAATAAAAATGAATTCAATGTTAAGAATTTTTTAAAGTATTTCTCAAATAAAATTATATGACCACATTTTCACAATTATCATAGAAAAGTCCTTCTGGCAAAATTTCTGGAGGACTCCATTCATTTTCCAAGGAACTTTTGATCCACTGAGAGTCAGAGCATTCTCTCTCAAATGCATTTAATGTTGTCAACCTTTTTGATGTTTCCTTCTTTACACACTGTACTGGTTTAAATCTCTTAGAACCTTTTGTTTTAGTGGATTTGAGCATGATCCTAGCAGTTGTTCAACAGTTTTTTTTCAATTTCATGAAATCGTATGTATTTTTATAACATTTGCTATTTTGCTTTACAATTGATTTGGATTGTTTAACATTTAGTGTCTAAAGTCAATATAACATATAAAATTAATATTACAATGAGATAAGCTCATGAGAAAGGGACTAAATCTAAAAGTGTTCAATTATTAGTGAATATCTTTGCATTCTGGTGACATTTATACCCTTACATAATCTTAGGAGCTCAGGGGACTTAAATAATAAATAATGTATCAGTGAGACCACATATTCCCCCTCGCTCCTACCTCATACACTTCATAAATCTTTATTTTACCATGTGAAAGGGGGGGAAACGAGGATATGTATCTCAAAAATTTCAAATACACGTATTCAGGAAAAAAATCATACCTCATTAGGAAAAAAAATCATATACACCTGATAGATAAATAATTCTTTAACAAGATTTTTTAAAATCTCAAATTTACAGTTGTTTGGTTAATGGGGTAATACTAGAAGCATTATCATTAAAAATCGGTCTAAGACAAAGTCAATTTCTAGCACCACTACTACTTAACATAGTTTTGGAAGTTTTGATCAAATCAATAAGACTAGAAAAATGAATGAGACAAATTTCTTGGAAATGGATAAAATTATTAATATTTAAAATGAAATGATTGAATAATTAGAAAAGCTAAGAGAATAAACTAAAATATTGCTGAAACAACAAGGGAAATTCCTCTTCTATTTAGCAGCAAAAATCAGGCCAAAAAGTATCAAGGAGTTACTCTAGTCATACTAGCAGAAAAACACATAAAATATTAGAATATTTAGCCAAATAATGAACAGAACCTACATGAAGAAAAGTACACAACTTTACTGAAGGACATGAAGAAGACAAATAAATGTAGAAATAAATGTTACTGGAAGGAAAGACTTGATATTGTCAAGATGTCATTTGCCCTCATATAATTTATATAAGTAATGCAATCATAATCCCTTCATGGGAAACCTCAAAAAATAATTCTAATTTTCACCTGGAAGAATACACTGACAAAATTAGCCAAGAAGAAAGGAAAAAGACAAGTAATGAAGGAAACTTGCATTGTCAGAAATAAAAATATAACATTACCATAGTGAGAAACACAGAGGTACTTGCTCAGGAAACGACAAATCATTGGAACATAATGGAAACTCTAGAAACAAGATGTTTACACACACAGTATAACAAGATACCATGTAAATTATAATGTTGACACATAAAATCATTAAGGAAGTACTGAATTAACAAATAATCCTGGGACATTTTTAGTTGGAAAACAATTTATTGGTTTTAGAATCAGAGCTACTCAACAATAAATAAAATTTGGATCCGATTTTGGACTCTGGGACAATAGGTACTTGGACATTTTTTGGAAGTCATTCATGGTTGAAATTGTACAAAAGCAGGTATGAATGCAAAACACTATAAAGAAATGGACTGGATAAAAACTTTGAGGAATTAATATATTTATGGGCAGAAAAGGAAAGAGCCTGTGAAGAGACCCTGGGTCCTCAAAGTCTAGAAAGCAAACAGTAGCAAGGAGGCACTGTAAGAAACTTTAATTAGGAATAATTGCGCCTCAGATAAACCTCATTGGCTACGATACTGCCACTGCACAAAGCTGTAAGAAACTTTAAAAACGTTAGAGAGACTTAAGAAAACACTGGATTTGACAATAGTCATTGGTGTTTTGTGAAAGAGCAAAAATTTTAAAGTAAAGGATAAAGTAGAGAGTAAAGAATTGCATTCAAAGGTAGACTCTGGGACTTCCCTGGTGGCGCAGTGGTTGAGAGTCCGCCTGCCGATGCAGGGGACACGGGTTTGTGCCCCAGTCTGGGAAGATCCCACATGCTGCTGAGCGGCTGGGTCCGTGAGTCACGGCCGCTGAGCCTGTGCGTCCGGAGCCTGTGCTCCACAACGGGAGAGGGCACAACAGTAAGAGGCCCGCGTACCACAAAAAAAAAAAAAAAAAAAAAGGTAGACTCTGTATTTAAATTATTTGGCTGTGAAACAGAGAAAAGGTGACAAAAGTATGTTTATGGACTATCATGCTAGGCCCTTACAAGTTTCTTAACCTTTATTTTTGCTTTTAACTTTTTTAACACACTACCTTTGGTGGGGGTAGTAGTTAAGTTTACTGACATGATTTATATGGTACCATTCACCCATTTTGGTTATACTGTTCCATGAACTGTCATGTAACCACCACCACCATCACGACTATAGGATATTTTCATCACCTGCAAAAGCTCCGTCTCTTTGCAATGAGCCCTCATCCCCACCCTGAACCCATGGCACCCACTGAACTCTTTTCAGTCCCTACAGCCTTGCCTTTTCCAGAGTGCAACATAAATAAACACATATAGTATACAGCTTCTTGAGTCTGACTTCTTTCACTTAGCATAATACTTTTGACATTCATCCATGCTTTGCATGTACCCTTTTTATTACTAAGTAGTATTCTATTTTACAAGTATGACATGATTTCATTACCACCAAAGTAATCCTTACAACTAACTACTGAAGGAAATGCCATTATTTCCATTTTACTGAAGATAAAACTGTGGATCCATGAGGTCAATCAGCCTCCTGAAATCCAGGGCTAATAGGAGCTGGACCTGGGATTCATACCCAGGCCTGTCTAACACCAAGACACAGGGACAGCCCACACCTTAGAGACTGAAAAAAGAAAAAAAGCAAGGAATGATGGCAGGTTCAGAAGATGGAACAAACGATGATTTTAAAAAATTTTATTAATAATTTGTTTTTCATTAAAAACAAAATAAAATGTTTTTGATAAAAATAACTTGTGCTTGCTCAAGTTTCACACCTCCCCTACCCCCTTTTGTGTATTTCAATATTTTCAAAGATAATATAAGAATTTGGGGGAATTCAGTCCTCTTTGCACCCCTGGAACACTTTAAAGAGCTTAAAGCAAATGGAACTTCTGATTTGGATCCGTTCCTGGGGGCCATTTGCTACAGCCCCATGCTTCCATCAAACGTACAGTGCGTGATCAGAAGGATTCATACTATACATAGAAAAAGGACAAACTGCATTTGAGTCTGTTCATTTCTAAATTTAACAGTTCATTTTTGTGTTTATGTAGAGCAGCATCAAAGCTCTGCTTTGCCAATACTGGATTTTATTTAATTCTTAGATTTATACTAATTCACCCATTGCCTGACTTTTGCAAATCGCATCTCCTTGCAGGAATGATTTTGTGCACATTTAGAAAACAAGTTGATCAGAATTCCCACTGCCATTGGTCCCACAGCAAGTTCCCCTCCTTTTTTTTTTTTTTTTTAAGCATCTTTATTGGAGTATAATTGCTTTACAATGGTGTGCTAGTTTCTGCTTTATAACAAAGTGAATCAGGTATACATATACATATGTTCCCATATCTCTTCCCTCTTGCGTCTCCCTCCCTCCCACCCTCCCTATCCCACCCCTCTAGCTGGTCACAAACCACCTAGCTGATCTCCCTGTGCTATGCGGCTGCTTCCCACTAGCTATCTATTTTACGTTTGGTAGTGTATATATGTCCATGCCACTCTCTCACTTTGTCACAGCTTACCCTCCTTTTTTTGAAGATAATACAGGCACCCTGCAAGGGCCACCACCAGGGAATGTGTTTCACATCACAACACAGATGGCTCGTTTACACCATTTTCCCTGCTCAGGGAAATTTTTAGGGATGAAATCAAATTTTTCTTTTCGTGGCATGATGTGTCTTGTAATCCCTTTCTAGTCAAAACCTGGTTTTTCCCTTGAAGTACAGTAGGAAACTATTCTGTTTCATTCCTTTTAACATATGAAGACACAGGAATTGGAACAAACAGTTATCCACCCCAGCTGCTTGCCAACTTTTAAATAATTCTTTCAATAATCATCCTAAAAGTCAGCACTCACCTTAAGGCTCACAAAGTGACATCTAGATCTTCCCTCTTGAATTTGGAGCATTTAACTCATTAATATAGAAAGGATTCGGGTCAGTCTCTTTTTACGTGAAACATTATTGGTAAAAGCTAGAACAATTGTTTTCAGCCTTTATTGTAACTTGGAATTAGCTGAGGAGCTTTTAAAATATAGTGTTGCCTGGACCGCAGCACCACAATTGCCCACACAATTTTGCGAGGGTAAGAGGAGGTTCTGAGCATCAAAATTTATAAAGTTTCCTCAGGAGATTTTAATGAATAGCTCAGGTAAAATGTTTTTTAACTGGTCTAGAATCTCTAATCAAACATTCAGTAAGACGTCAATAGAGAAATTTATTTGCAGCACTCCCCCCTCCTGAAGGGCTCAGTCCCTGCATGCAATTTTCTGGAGGGGTCGACCCCAGTGCACCCCCCTTCTGGAGAGGTCGTTGGCGCTGAAGCCAGGCAGGATTTGGGGGGCACTCAGAATCCTTCTGATGGAGCTCTGCATTTGAAGCCTGGATGCAGGAGTTTTCAGAAAAAGACAGTGCTGTGCATGATGGCTGTTTGCCTTGATAGATAGACCCCTGAGTCACAAAGGACACTTTGATGCCACCCATGGATTTCCTCATATGCTTCACTGACACACGGCACAGTGTCTTCTTTTTCAGAGAGAAGAGTTCAGAGGATTCTTCTCTTGCTGTGATCACTGAGATTTTATAGGGCACTGCTTTCAAGTAGACTGAAGCTGGGGGCACCTTCAAGATGGCGAAAGATTAAGACGTGAAGATCACCTTCCTCCCCACAAATACATCAAAACTACATCTACATGTGGAACAACTCCTACACAGCACCTACTGAACACTGGCAGAAGACCTCAGACTTCCCAAAAGATGCCCTCAGGTGACCTACACTCAGTGGCAGGGCCAAATCCAAAGCTGAACCCAAGGAGTTGTGCGAACAAAGAAGAGAAAGGGAAATTTCTCCCAGCAGCCTCAGGAGCAGTGGATTAAATCTCCACAATCAACTTGATGTACCCTGCATCTCTGCAATACCTGAACAGACAACAAATTATACCAAAATTGACGGGATGGACTTTGGGAGCAAGTGTAGACTTGGGGTTTGCTGTATGTGACTGACTAGTTTCAGATTTATATGTTTATTTTAGTTTAGTTTTTAGCGCTTGTTATCATTGGTAGATTTGTTTATAGATTTGGTTGCTCTCTTCCTTTTTTATTTTATATATATATTTTTTTCTTTTTCTCATTTTGTGAGTGTCTATGTGTATGCTTCTTTGTGTGATTTTGTCTGTACAGCTTTGCTTTTGCCACTTATCCTAGAGTTCTGACTGGTTTTTTTTTTTTTTTTTGGTTTCTTTGTTTTTTAGTATAGTTTTTAGTGCTTCTTATTATCGAACAATTTATTTTTTGCTGTGGTTGCTCACTTCTTTCTTTCTTAATTACTTTTTTATTTTTATTTTTTTTTGCGGTATGTGGGCCTCTCACTGTTGTGGCCTCTCCCATTGCGGAGCACAGGTTCAGGACACGCAGGCTCAACGGCCATGGCTCACGGGCCCAGCCGCTCCGTGGCATGTGGGATCTTCCTGGACCGGGGCACAAACTCGTGTCCCCTGCATTGGCAGGCGGACTCTCAACCACTGCGCCACTGGGGAAGCCGTACTTTTTTATTTTTAGTGATTTTATTTTACTTACTTTTTCATTTTTTTCTTTCTTTCTTTCTTTCTTACTTACATCCTTTCATTTTTGTCTCCCTTTTCTTCTGAGCCGTGTGGCTGACAGGGTGAAGGTGCTGTGGTCGGGTGTCAGGCCTGAGCCTCTGAGGTGGGAGAGGCTAGTTCAGGACATTGGTCCACAAGAGATCTCCTGGCCCCACGTAGTATCAAACGGTGAAAGCTCTCCCAGAGATCACCATCTCAATGCTAAGACCCAGCTCCACTCAACCAGCAAGCTACAGTGCTGGACACCCTATGCCAAACAACTAGCAAGACAGGAACACAAACCCACGCATTAGCAGAGAGGCTGCTTAAAATCATAATAAGTTCACAGACACCCCAAAACACACCACCAGACGTGGTCCTGCCCACAAGAAAGACAAGATCCAGCCTCATCCACCACAACACAGGCACTAGTCCCCTCCACCAGGAAGGCTACACAACTGACTGAACCAACTTTACTACTGGGACTAGACACCAAAAACAATGGGAACTACAAACCTGCAGTCCGTGAAATGGAGACCCCAAACACAGCAAGTTAAGCAAAATGAGAAGACATAGAAATACACAACAAATGAAGAAGCAAGGTAAAAACCCACCACATCAAACAAATGAAGAGGAAATAGGCAGTCTACCTGAAAAAGAATTCAGAATAATAGTAAAGATGATCCAAAATCTTGGAAATAGAATGGAGAAACTACAAGAAACGTTTAACAAGGACCTAGAAGAACTAAAGAGCAAACAAGCAATGATGAACAACACAATAAATGAAATTAAAAAGTCTTTAGAAGGAATCAGTAGCAGAATAACTGAGGCAGAAGAATGGATAAGTGACTTGGAAGATAAAGTAGTGGAAATAACTACTGCAGAGCAGAATAAAGAAAAGAGAATGAAAAGAATTGAGGACAGTCTCACAGACCTCTGGGAGAACATTAAATGCACCAACATGTGAATTATAGGGGTACAAAAAAAGAGAACAAAAAAGGGACTGAGAAAATATTTAAAGAGATTATAGGTGAAAACTTCTCTAATATGGGTAAGGAAATAGTCAATGAAGTCCAGGAAACGCAGAGAGCCCCATACACGATAAATGTAAGGAGAAGCACGTGAAGACACATATTAATCAAACTACCAAAAGGTAAATACAAAGAAAAAAATTAAAAGCAGCAAGGGAAGAACAACAAATAACATAAAAGGGAATCCCCACAAGGTTAACAGCTGATCTTTCAGCAGAAAGTCTGCAAGCCAGAAAGGAGTGGTAGGACATATCTAAAGTGATGAAAGGGAAAATCCTACAATCAAGATTACTCTACCCAGCAAGGATCTCATTCAGATTCAACGGAGAAATGAAAACCTTTACAGACAAGCAAAAGCTAAGAGAATTCAGCACCACCAAACCAGCTTTACAACAAATGCTAAAGTAACTTCTCTAGGCAGGAAACACAAGAGAAGAAAAAGACAATAACAAACCCAAAACAATTAAGACAATGGTAATAGGAACATACATATCGATAACTACCTAAAATGTAAATGGATTACATGCTCCAACTGAAAGACATAGACTGGCTGAATGGATACAAAAACAAGACCTGTACATATGTTGTCTACAAGAGACCCACTTCAGACCTAGGAACACAACCAGACTGAAACTGAGGGGATGCAAAAAGATATTCCATGCAAATGGACATCAAAAGAAAGCTGGAGTAGCAATTCTCATATCAGACAAAATAGACTTTACAATAAAGACTATTACAAGAGACAAAGAAGGACACTACATAATGATCAAGGGATCAATCCAAGAAGATGATATAACAACTGTAAATATTTATGAACCCAACATAGGAGCACCTCAATACTAAGGCAAATGTTAACAGCCATAAAAGGGGAAATTGACAGTAATACAATCAAAGTAGGGGACTTTAACACCCCATTTTTACCAATGGACAGATCACCCAAAATGAAAATAAATAAGGAAACACAAGCTTTAAATGATACATTAAACACAATGGACTTAATTGATATTTATAGGACATTCCATCTAAAAACAACAGAATACACTTTCTTCTCAAGTGCTCATGGAACATTCTCCAGGACAGATCATATCTTGGGTCACAAATCAAGCCTTGGTAAATTTAAGAAAACTGAAATTGTATCAAGTATCTTTTCCGACTGAAACACTATGGGATTAGATATCAATTACTGGAAAAAAATCAGTAAAAAATACAAACACATGGAGGCTAAACAATACACTACTTAAAAACAAAGAGATCACTGAAGAAAACAAAGAGGAAATCAAAAAATACCTAGAAACAAATGACAATGAAAACACGATGGCCCCAAACCTATGGGATGCAGCAAAAGCAGTTCTAAAAGGGAAGTTTATAGCAATAAAATCCTATCTCAAGAAAAAAGGAATATCTCAGATAAACAACCTAACCTTACACCTAAAACAATTAGAGAAAGAAGAACAAAAAAACCCCAAAGTTAGCAGAAGGAAAGAAATCATAAAGATCAGATCAAAATGTATGAAAAAGAAATGAAGGAAATGATAGCAAATATCGGTATAACTAAAAGCTGGTTCTTTAAGAAGATAAACAAAATTGATAAACCATTATTAGCCAGAGTCAAGAAAAAAAGGGAGAAGACTCAAATCAATAGAATTAGAAATGAAAAAGGAGAAGTAACAACTGACACTGCAGAAATACAAAGGATCATGAGAGAGTACTACAAGCAACTATATGCCAATAAAATGGACAACCTAGAAGAAATGGACAAATTCGTAGAAAAGCACAAACTTTCAAGACTGAACCAGGAAGAAACAGAAAATATAAACAGGCCAGTCACAAGCACTGAAATTGAGACTGTAATTTAAAATCTTCCAACAAACAAAAGCACAGGGGGGAACACTCTCAAACTCATGCTATGACGTCAACATCACCCTGATACCAAAACCAGACAAAGATGTCACAAAAAAGAAAACTACAGTCCAATATCACTGATGAAAATAGATGCAAAAATCCTCTACAGAATACTACCAAACAGAATCCAACAGTACATTCAAAGGATCATACACCATGATCAAATGGTGTTTATCCCAGGAATGCAAGTATTCTTCAATATATGCAAATCATTCAATGTGATAAACCACATTAACAAATTGACAGAGAAAAACTGTATGATATCTCAATAGATGCAGAAAAAGCTTTCGACAAATGCAACACCAATTTATGATAAAAACCCTCCAGAAAGTAGGCATAGAGGGAACTTACCTCAACATAATAAAGGCCATATATGACAAACCCACAGGCAACATCATCCACAATGGTGAACAACTGAAACCATTTCCACCAAGATTAGGAAGAAGACAAGGTTGCCCACTCTCACCACTATTATTCAACATTGTTTTGGAATTTTTAGGCCACAGCAATCAGAGAAGAAAAATAAATAAAAGGAATCCAAATCAGAAAAGAAGTAAAGCTGTCACTGTTTGCAGATGACATGATACTATACATAGAGAATCCTAAAGATGCTACCAAAAAACTACCAGAGCTCATCAATGAATTTGGTAAAGTAGCAGCAAAAGTAAAGTACAAAATTAATGCACAGAAATGTCTTGCATTCCTATACACTAATGAAAAATCTGAAAGATAAAGTAAGGAAACACTCCCATTTACCATTGTAACAAAAAGAATAAAATACCTAAGAATAAACCTACCTAAGGAGACAAAAGACCTGCACGCAGAAAACTACAGGACACTGCTGAAAAAAATTAAAGATGATACAAACAGATGGAGAGATATACCATGTTTTTGGATTGGAAGAATCAACAATGTGAAAATGACTATACTACCCACAGCAATCTACAGATTCAGTGCAATCCCTATCAAACTACCAATGGCATTTTTCACAGAACTAGAACATAAAATTTCATAATTTGTTTGGAAACACAAAAGATCCCAAATAGCCAAAGCAATCTTGAGAAAGAAAAATGGAGCTAGAGGAATCACGCTCCCTGACTTCAGACTATACTACAAAGCTACAGTAATCAAGACAGTATGGTACTGGCACAAAAACAGAAATATAGATCAATGGAACAGGTTAGAAAGCCCAGAGATAAACCCATGCACCTATGGTCACCTTATCTTTGATAAAGCAGGCAAGAGTATACAATGGAGAAAAGACAGCCTCTTCCGTAAGTGGTGCTGGGAAAACTGGACAGTTACATGTAAAACAATGAAATTAGAACACTGCCTAGCACCATACACAAAAATAAACTAAAAATGGATTAAAGACCTAAATGTAAGGCCAGACACTGTCAAACTCTTAGAGGAAAACATAGGCAGAACACTCTCTGACATAAATCACAGCAAGATCCTTTTTGACCCACCTGCTAGAGAAATGGAAATAAAAACAAAAATAAGCAAATGGGACCTGACAAAACTTCAAACCTTTTGCACAGAAAAGGAAACCATAAACAAGATGAAAGATGACCCTCATAATGGGAGAAAATATTTGCAAACAAAGCAACTGACAAAAGGATTAATCTCCAAAATACATAAGCAGCTCATGCAGCTCAATATCAAAAATCAAACAACCCAATCCAAAAATGGGCAGAAGACCTAAATAGACATTTCGGCAAAGAAGACTGCCAACAAACACATGAAAGGATGCTCAACGTCACTAATCATTAGAGAAATGCAAATCAAAACTACAATGAGGTATCACCTCAAACCAGTCAGAATGTCCATCATCAAAAACTCTACAAACAATAGACCATGTAGAGGGTGTGGAGAAAAGGGAACCATCTTGTACTGTCGGTGGGAATGTAAATTGATACAGCCACTATAGAGAACAGTATGGTTCCTTAAAAAACTAAAAAAGAACTACCATACGACCCAGCAATCCCACTACTGGGCATATACTCTGAGAAAACCATAATTCAAAAAAAGTCATGTACCACAATGTTCACTGCAGCTCTATTTACAATAGCCAGGACATGGAAGCCACCTAAGAGTCCATCGACATATGAATGGATAAAGAAGATGTGGTACATATATACAATGGAATATTACTCAGCCATAAAAGGAAATGAAATTGAGTTATTTGTAGCAAGGTGGATGGACCTAGAGACTGTCATACAGAGTGAAGTAAGTCAGAAAGAGAAAAACAAACACAGTATGCTAATACATATATATGGAATCTAAAAAAAAAAAAAAAAAAAAAGAGTTCTTGAAGAACCTAGGGGCAGGACAGGAATAAAGACGCAGATGTAGGGAATGGACTTGAGGACATGGGGAGAGGGAAAGGTAAACTGGGATGAAGTGAGAGAGTGGCTTGGACATATATACACCACCGAATGTAAAATAGATAGCTAGTGGGGAGCAGCCACATAGCACAGGGAGATCAGCTTGGTGCTTTGTGTCCTCCTAGAGTGGTGGGATAGGGAGGGTGTGAGGGAGACACAAGAGGGAGGAGATATGGGGATGTATGTATATGTATACCTGATTCACTTTGTTATACAGCAGGAACTAACACACCATTGTAAGGCAATTATACTCCAATAAAGGTGTTAAAAAAAAGGAAAACGTTCATGTGAACCACTGAAAAGGAAGAAACCAAAAAAAAATTATTTGCTTTTTTTTCACCATCCTTATAAAAACATACACTTGCCATTTAAGGTTATAGGAGTGCATGGATGTGGGAAGGTTTCCATAGTGATGAATATTTACAGAGAAAGTGGCAGCTCTCCTATCACACATCCAGCAGGTTGGGGAGCATGTTTCTTTACCTTCTGTGGGAATACGATATGTATCTAGTTTTTGGAGCAATTTTTATCCCAGTGTCTTATCATGAAGAACACTAAGTAACCTCTGTTCCACAAATTAATGAGAGGTCCATTCTCTGATGCTGAAAAACCCACCAAGAAAATTACACTTCCGTTAGAAATTCTAAGCCAGTGTGTCTCAACCTCAGCAGTGTTTACATCTGAGCCAGATGATTCTTTGACATGGGGCTGTCCTGTGCACGTAGGTCCTTTAACAGTATCCCTGGCCCCTACTCATTAGATACCAGTGGCATCCTTTAGTTGTGAAAACAAAAATGTCTCCAGACATTGCTAAATACCTACTATAGAATCAAAATTGCCCAAGTTAAGAAACACTGCTCTATGCATATAATGTAATTTTATATCTAGCTAGGAATATTTTATCAGGATCATTATCATTGGAGCATTGTGGTATGCCCACGTTGTTGTGATACTCATTTTTCCACTAGATATAAGTTCTCAAAACCATGGCAAAATGTTGTCAAATTGGACATACTCCATTACATCAATATTATTATCAACTTTCTAAACATCTATCATGAAGGAGTCTCTGCTCTTAGCATTGTAATGTATTAAGTAGTATGGAAGAAAGAAGATGGAGAAAAAAATAATAGCATCACTACGTGGTGTTGCTAATGTTAGTCTCCCCTTTCCAAATGTTCTGGCCCTTTAGCATCCTGGAATTATTTGTAAGTAGGCAGAGACTAAACTTGGCAACTCATAGGAGATTCAATCAATTCTATTCTTTTTCTTCTCTTTCACATCACTTCAGACTTTTACAACCCTTGCCTTGTTATAAGAATGTGGGGCTTCCCTGGTGGCGCAGCGGTTGAGAGTCCGCCTGTCGATGCAGGGGACACGGGTTCGTGCCCCGGTCTGGGAAGATCCCACATGCCGTGGAGTGGCTGGGCTCGTGAGCCATGGCCGCTGAGCCTGTGCGTCCGGAACCTGTGCTCCGCAACAGGAGAGGCCACATCAGTGAGAGGCCCGCGTACCGCAAAAAAAGAAAATAAAAAAAAGAATGTGGATAAGAAATTCCACATTATGTGGAAATTCATTATAAGAAAGGTATAGAAAATCAGTTTGTTGCTATAATTTTATCTTTAACTTGGAGATCATCTACCTTGTGAACTCTCAATATTTTGCATGATTCTACCAAAAAGTAGTTATGAATAATGGCTTGGCTGGATAATTGGGCCCCAGTGGCATCAGTTGGGTCCTTAGCCTTTTTGCCAGCACAAGTCAATCAGTATGACAACTGTTGAAATTACATTAATCTTACATCAACTAGGAGAATGGTAAGGCAAAATAATCTACTCTAAACAAATGGATTTAATAAAGAAAGAAATACTGAAAAAAATTTAAGAACAATGGGAAAGATATATGAATTAGAGCAGTTTCCGTGTAGTCTCCCAGAGGTTAAGTGAAGAGTTCCCAGTACTTTCCAATTCTAAGCGAAGATCCCATTAACAAGTAATTTCGTCTAAATGCTAAGTGAATGGTGTATCCCATAGTTTATACTAGAGTTTAATGGAGACTCTCATCAAAGGTGAGGGCGACTTCACAGAAGATCTGAGAATTATTCTGAGTTTTGTAGGAAAATTAAATTTTGTACAACTATAGAGAGATGAGGAAGACACTCAAATGGCAGCAGCAGAGTAGATAATGTCAAAGGGAAAGGAGGAAGGGAGAGAGGACAAAGAGAAGGGGGAAAAGGGGGGAGAGAGAATAACCAGTGTTTTAGAGTAATATTTGGAAAGATTAAATATATATAGATTGTATTAAGTTGGGAAGAGAACTTTTGGGTTAAACCAAGTTTAAAACTACAGAACGGAGCCAAATGCTAAATAACGGCAGAGGAGCTGTATTGGAAAGTTTGTAAGTACGTGGGTCAAAAATAGCAAGCAGTGTTCGTGCATCGTGGAATGAGGCTAGGGATTCTGTGCATGTATGTTTTATTTGTGTGTGTGTGTGATCACATAAGACTCTATTATTTTTATTTGAATGAGATAATTTCAGGATATGTGATGTGATTCTCTTTCACATAGCGGGAACATTGCTTGGGCTTCAGGATCCCAATCAACAATGTAATAATAAAGAACCTCTGACTCACACATGTACAACGTAACTGGCCTGAGTTTTCAAGTCTTGAGGCATCTATAAGGCATCTATGATTGCCTGGTAGCATGGAGAATTCTCTTTAAATCTTGTATCAAAACAAGACAATAAAATAAAGAATTACACATACAAATTACATATACTATTCATTTCCAAATATATATATATATGGAAATAAATGTGGAAATAGACCTATACACACACACGCACACACATACACACATATATATATATATTCTAGTTTCATATACTAGAAGGAAATGCAGCATTGTTATTTCAGAATATTTGAATCATGAGTGATGGGCATATTTTAATTTTCTCTTTATATATATATATATATGCATTTCTCAACATTTATCATGATTTAATCAGAAAACATATATCAATATTAATTGACATTTATGAACACTTCCTGTGAGCCATGGACTATGCTAAATACACAGCTTATCTCATTAAATTCTTAAAATAGCCCCTTGTGGTAGATCTTACATGATACACATACTGCAGATGAGGAAAATGGAATAGGAAAGGTTGAAAATATCCAGGTCCTACAGTTTATAAGTGGAAAAGCTAAAACTGAACCCCAGCCATTGTAACTCAAGAGCCTGCATTTTTCACCATAGAGTGTTGATCCCCTTAATAAAAATAAGAGGATAGAAATTTGGGACTATATGGTTAAACTTCACAAGAGTGTATAAATTCCTCTAAAAGTTCGCATGTTCTCTCCATTTTTTCAGATTTCTGCCAAATTTTACTTTCATTAAATCCAATGGGAATTTTATGCGTGGGGATGCGGTTTTATCTTTTTTGTAAGTGGCTCTCCCACCATTCATGAGACATCTACATCCTAGGCGGAGCTCACAAGATGCTGTCCCTTTCTAAAAATCAAACTGATATGTATTTTTTAATAGTTTATTTTATTCACAGGCCGCAAAGACAATGTTAAGAAAGTCTTTTATATGTAGTAACTACATGCTCTTGAAGAGACCAGTTATATATTAGTCTAAATCTCACTTTTTATGAATTTCAGGAACAGAATTAAGCATGTAGCTAAGTCAAAACTAATAATACAGCTAAAGCTATACATTTACTTGAAGATACAGTATATTAAGCAAAAGCACACTATTTTTTATTTTATAAAAATAACCTGAATGCTTTCCATTTCACTTCCAGTGTTTCCCTAAAGTGCAATCTGACTCATATTTTACATGTAGTAAGATTTCTGGGAGTTTTTATTTAAACAATAAAAACATGATGGTGCAAGAATTGTAAAAGATGTGACATGGGTTTTTTTCTTTTTTTAAGCCAATGCTATCTAAAAGAGTAAAAAATCAAATTCTTTCTTCCATAAAATTACTTTTTAAGAAAAATTAATCAGAATCAAAACAACAAACTTTCAACTATTGGTTTTTTTCTTAAGAAGAAAAGCACACCATTTGAACAGTGAGAGAAGAATCTAGAATGACTCATTACCCTTCTGAAGTTCCTGCCCCACCTGTTTCTATCAGCCAAACACTTTATCACAGAGAAAAGAAGATTTCCCTTCCTCTCTCCACCTTCTCTCAAACTCCTTGCTGAATAAATTGTCAATTTAAATTAAAAAAACAAAAAAAACCCCACTATGGTGCAAGGAAGACTCTGTTGAACGTAGTAGCTACAGAAGCAACATGTTCTATAATTTCTATTCGAGTTATTTATTACATATCACAGGGATATAACAAAACTTTTGAGGATCATGTGCTAGTTACTAGACCATTTAACCAACCTAACTGAGGCTAAAGTTCAATGAAATTTAAGACTATAGCTCAGCCTTTCATATCTATAACCTTTAACCACGGAGAAAAGAAAAATTTTTGAATTTTTTGTGCACGATACTGACTCAAAGGTATAGTTAGTTTGACATCAAGCAGATCTAAAACCAATATATATATGCACATATACTTATGTATGTAAATTTTCAGGAAGAATAAAAAGAAAACTTAAAATTGTTTACAATTTGACATTGGTTTCAACTTTGAAACAAAACATAGATATTTTTCTTATCCCATTTTCTGAAATGATATGCCTCGCATTGATATAGTAACAAAAACAAGTAGAGTCCAGAGCGTGCTGCAAGTGAAAGGTTATGTAGGTTTTTAATATTCTCAGTATGATGAAAAGGCTAGCTCTGTTAATTTTCAAATGTAGAATATATTATCTACTATGGCTTGTTTGATTTTAGCTGACAAATAGAAAACAGATTCAACTTTTGGCTTAGAGTAGATTATATTAATGGGCAAGAACGTCTGTTGTCATTTTCCATATTTAGATAAATGATACTCATTGCACCATTATGACTGCAACACATTCCTCTTGATTGCTGTTTCATTTCTCATAAAACTACTTGGAACAGTTTTGTCACTCAATGAAAGTTTTTAACCCACAATCAGTAACTGAAGCCCCTTCCAACACTTTTAAATCTTTTAACTTTGAGAGACAAAGATAAGGCTTATCAAGTATTTAATGCAGGGGCATTTAAACAATTTCACTATGCCTCACAGTAAGATATATATTTCCTTCTGTGCTTCAATACAAGCATACGTTTGTGTGTATGTCAGGATAACATATAGCCTGAAACTAAAGTTTTGGAAAACACCAATTACCCTTACTCACTGCAATTCAATCTAATAGTTTCAATTTTACACTGTTCTGCATTATTGTATTGTTTCATTCTTTTTTAAAAGTTGGTTATGTCCCATTTAATTGATCTTAAGACCCATAATGGTTTGCCACCATAATTTTTTTTTTTTTTTTTTTGTGGTACGCGGGCCTCTCACTGCTGTGGCCTCTCCCGCTGCGGAGCACAGGCTCCGGACACGCAGGCTCACGGGCCCAGCCGCTCCGCGGCATGTGGGATCCTCCCGGACCGGGGCACGAACAGTGTCCCCTGCATCGGCAGGCGGACTCTCAACCACTGCGCCACCAGGGAAGCCCTGCCACCATAATTTTAAAAATATCAAACTTCTCTATTTAAATAACCAGTTCTACCAATCATCAGAGATGATTTCTCTTAGTTGTAAAATTTTTGGAAGATTTGAATCTATATTAATCAAATATATTCTCGTGATTGATTCAAGTTTTACTTTTCATCTTTGTCCTATTACCATTGATTGAGACAGCCACTGCATATATTTTTTGCTAACTGATAAGAAAAATATAATGTTATAAATGAAAATTTATAGATATCTTTATTTAAGAAATAGATGCTTTTAAGTATTTATATTTTTTTCACATATTTATTCAGGCAAATAGAAAAAATGGACTTTAGATATTTGGCTCCCTTGTTCATGACAACATACTGATCTATCTTTATCCAAATCAAACAAATATCCATGTTCGGATCTTTTACATTCATGAAAAAGGTTGTTCTAGAAATCAGATCCTGACTTGAAGTTCATGACTTCCAACTCCATCAGTGGGTCTAGATGACTTAGTTTTTCTATTCTCTTGTCCCTATACTTTTATAGGACCTTTATAGAGACTTAACCTAATTAAAAAATCTATGGGAGATCAGCTTGGTGGTGCTTTGTGACCAGATAGAAGGGTGGGATAGGGAAGGTGGGAGGGAGGGAGGGAGATGCAAGAGGGAAGAGATATGGGGATATATGTATATGTATAACTGATTCACTTTGTTATAAAGCAGAAACTAACACACCATTGTAAAGCAATTATACTCCAATAAAAATGTTAAAATAATGGATAATTGAAACAGGGTATTAGGTAATAAAGATGAATCTGCAGCAAAAAAACAAGAAGTGCTAATGTTGAAAGTGAAATTCAAATGGAATGTAAGTAGTTCATAGAAGCAGTAGTGACTGTGGGAATGTTGACATTGCTCCTCTTCAAGAGGCTCTAGATCGTAGCTGGAGGAACAAATAAAAATTGACATGAATTAAAAAAAAAATCTATCAAGATACTTTAATTGGAGATTTTTCTCTATTGATGAAATATATCAATACTTTATTCTTTGAGTTGGAAGTTATTCATTCCTTTCTTGTAAAAGTAATGCTACTATCAATTGTAATGACATATTAGACAGTTAACAACAGATCTCTAAATAAATTGTTCTCTAGTAATCCCTAAGCCCAATTTTTTTTAAAAAAGTGCATACCCGGGAGAATAGTATTACTTAGTAGAAATGGGAAGGTATGAGAAGGAAAAGGCGTGAGAAAGAAGAGAGAATAAAAAAAGAGTAGAATGTTGCCGGCAGCTTGGATGTAATTTAAAATTGTACAAGATGGCTGGAGAACTGGTTAAAGGAATTAATTACCGGTTGTTGATCAGTGCGTCCTGGCTCTTACCAAGGAAAACAAAAAATCTTCTATTAAGTAAATGTAAGCTTCTCAAAATGAAATGAGTTTGAAGCTAGCTTCATATTCATGATGCAAAGTCAGATGGAGTAGCTGAGAAGCAGCGTCTTGGTCTCTACAAACAATCCCATCTTAACTAGTAAACTTAAGCTAGAGATGGACTTGTATTTGCCTCTGTGTTGATGTCTGAACTATGTCAAAAGCTTCAATATGTATGTGTGAACTCAAAAAATGATAAAATATAAACCATGTCCTTAAATATTACCCCTACCTAACACCCATAGTCAAATTAGACTCTATTTATAATTTTTTAATAAAACATATTCCTAATCCACTTTAAATGGTCTCAGTGATAAAATTTCAAATTAGCTCTGATTAGGTAAGAATGTTGAAAATAAAGTATTAATTTAATTTTATGCTTCTAGTTACCATCATAATTCATGTTCACTGTTTTAACTATTAATTCTGTGTGGATCTAATTTCATAAAAGAGTAGAGATACGTTTTAAAATCAGATATAAAGTCTATTTCATTAATAGAATTTTGAAGTGAAACACATTCTTAAAGCCAAATATCTTATATTCTAATTGTAAAATCAAAACCATAGTAACTGAACTTTACTCCCTCAATACATTCTTGGAGAACATTAGTCAGTGCTTGCTTTTATGCCATCAAACCTTAGCCCTTTGTCATTTGGCCATGAAGATCTCACAATCATAAATCAAGAAATTTTTATGAGAGAGGAAAAGAGCCAGTCCTCAAACCACTATGAATATTAACGGCAAAGGAGTTTTGGGAGAAAACAAAGCCAGATCCAAAACTACTGGTTTTCATTTAGAAGACAAGGCTATTCCATAGAACTTCATCTTTCAACTAAGATCCCAGCAGGATACATCCGTTTGTAACTGTGACAATTAACAGTTTCTATTTCCCATTTGAAAATTGTGAGCAATATGGTTATGATTATGATGATTATTTATTCAGGTTATTTCTGCCATGAGACTGTTCTTAGGTCTCTTCATCGTCTCTACAGTATGCTGTGTTCTTTGCAAAGGGAAAACCAAAATTACTTTATTAAGTGACCCTTGAAAATTTCCCCAAATCCCCATTTGGTTTGGATTTCCCTTAATCTATTCTAGGATGATAATATAGCAGAGGAAAGCATATGGTCCTAATAGATATTCAGACCAGATGTTAGTTGTCTAATACATATCCTATTCCTGAATGGCTGAGCAGAGGAGTCCATAAGAGAAGATGGAGAAGTCGTTAAGTAGAGACCTTGTGCATTCCACTATTCTCACCAGTTTACAAAAGTTAAGCGTTCCAGATTGCAGTACCTCCGGATCTGTCACTTTGAATTTCTGGTCAATGTTAAGAGCATTAAATGTGTTGCATACACACGTGGAGGGGGAGGGGGGGAAGACACACCTGAGATCAGCTCCCAGGCACACACTGAAAACAGGAGGACTGAAGAATGGGTTTACTCTTTATCCACACCTCTGCTGACTGCAGCCAGGAACACAAACACCTCCTCTAGGAGTTAAGTCTTCCTCCCAACCCCATTCTAAATTAGGGTGTATCCCAGGGACTACTGATCTTAATCATTGTCTCAGTTCCTGGGACCTAACACAGAGCTTGGTACACATTAGGAGCACAACAGATATAAACTGAATAAATGAAGAGAAGTGAATTCATGCTGTATTTTTGAAGACCCATGCTCTGAATGAAATTGGTCAGCTTGAGTTTGAGCAAAGTAAGCGCAATTAAAACGTATTATGTGTACTCCTTAGAATAACTAAACATCATTTATAGATTTGTTCTTAGAGTGACTACATCTCCTTTGTTTCTTCAAGTGATAGTGAATGCTCTCACTGCAGAGACTATAGTTTAATTTAACACATAAGATGACATAACAAGAGAAATATTGTTTCCAATGCCCATATTTAAAATGTTTTTTGAAAAAGAAGTCACAGGAAAATGTCTAGACCAGTAACCATTATAGGGATGGAATAGTAAGATATGCTAACCAAGTAGTAGATCTGTAGATTAAGAGTGTAAATGGTTTTTTTCAGTTTTTGAGTACTACAAAAAAAAAAAAACAAAAACAAAAAACAAACAAAAAAACCCAGCAGAATGAAATGAAGAATTTTACACATGGTTAATTATGAAGAGAGACATAAATATGGTGCAAAATTGAAAGCCTTCTTTTTCCACGTAGAGAAAAGACAACATTGCCCTTTATAGGCCAATTGGAAAGACTTTTAAATGAGAAGTATGGTTTGGAGGATAAATACTGTATGTTATTGTTTTAATCCTTAAAATCTGCTTTCACTAATTGATAATCACTGGCAAGTAAGGACTGTTAGTGATAAATATAGTTGACGATGCTTCCGTCTTCATTTGCAATGAAAATCTGCTTTAAAAAACAATTTTTAATCAAGATGAGCTAGAAAGAGAGAATCGAGGTCATGCACTGCCTATAAACTGTGTACACAATTCTAAAACTGAAAGCTGGCATTTTCACGAGGTCTCACATGAGCTCTTCTTGAATGACGACCTTTCCTCTAATCACAAAAGAGTTTGGGACCTTGTGTTTAACGCCAATGAGAAAAAAAGGATCAATCAAAGAAAAGTATGACATACCAGTCCTCCTGGGTGTAATCTGCAGAAACTGACTGTGGTTTTGTTGGAAGACTCTCTAGGGAGTCATAGCATTGACAGAAACCTGAAGGGCCTTGCTTGGAAAAGGCTAAGCAAGGGAATTCTGCATGTCCAAAAAGGGAAACATAACAACCATTCAGGAGTTGAAAACACCCAAGTCAGGAGACATCTGCTGGGATAAAGGACTAAAAGTTCCTAACTCTCGCATCTCTCCAATAAGAGCTGAAGTCCCTGCAGAAAACTTAGAGTGGCTGAGTTTAGGTTAACTGCCTGCTCAGATATTATCAGAAGGTGGGAAGAAAAAGGATCTGGCTCTCTCAGTTTCCTCAGGGGTTTGCCAGCATCTGGAATTACCCTCTCACCAAAACTACACATAATGGGTAACAGATAATTTTCTGAACAGCCAGAGTGCCATAAGGAAGGGAAATGGATTCTGGTAACCAAAGAGCAAACAGTGCCTACCTAATACCATATAAAGTATTTATAATCCAACATGGCATACCTCAAGTATTAAAGAAACCCATATCCATGGCAGCCCTTACACAGCCTGTACAGACCACGAGAACCTGGAAAGGTGAAGATGGGAGAGAAAAGAAATGTCATGTATGGATCACTCACTCCAGAGAAGACATTATGGTAGATGTAGTACGTGCATTCACCTATCTGATATTCATGATTACACAATTAAATGGGTTCTATTAATATGCTCATTTTAGAGATAAAGAAACAGAAGCAGGAAGACTAAATAATTTGCCCAAGGGTCCCAGAGACATTAAAAGGGAAAACGGAGGATGAATTTGGGTGTGCCTATTTCTAAAGCCCACACTCTTTCCACACTAATACACCAAACCTGTAATACAGAGTCATGGCTCTTCCCTGCAGGCATTGCTACTTTGTATAAAGACTGGGACCCACCGGCTCTGTAAGGAGGGAGGTCTGAAGAAGAGAAAGACTTGGCAGGAGTTGAGGAAGGTCTAATTTTATCCTCCAGCCAGTCATGAAAGACTACTTACTTTATGGTAAGGAGTCTGCGCTTTGTCCAATAATGGATAAGAAATCAGGGAAGAATTTTTTTTAAAAAGGAAATGATTAGATTTTTTTTAAATCCCAACTCTCATGGCCTTGTAAAGAAGGAATTAGATGATGGCAAAACTGGTGGCAGTGATATCAGGAAGCTATTGCAACAATTTGTTTGAGCATTTATGGCAACAGTGAACATAGAAATTGAAAGTAGAGAAAGTGATAAATTTAAGTTAGTTTGGGGAGACTCGATGACCAATAGAATTTGGCTATATGTGGGAAAGAAAAAAGAAGATTTTCCAGATTTATGGCTGAGTTGACTGGGTAAATAGTATCCTCACTCCCTGGGATCAATGGTTCTCATACTCTAGCATGCATCAGAATCACCTGGATGCTTGTCAAAACAGATTGCAGGCCCTACCCTAGAGTTTCTGATACAGTAGGTCTAGAATAGGGTGCTAGAATTTGCATTTACATCAAGTTCCCTGGTACTGCTGATATATCATTAAAAAAAAAAAAAAACCTATGAAGCAGAATCTATTTTTAGCTCCATATTATGGAAGAGAAGATCAGTACCTAAAAGATATTAATTAATTTGCCTAATATCAAGCAACAGTTTCAATCCAATATCTATGCATGTAAACACCATACATACTGTCTCCCAATATAAAGGAGATAAGAGATTCAAGAAAAATAAATTCAATTTTGGGTGGGAGGAAAGGGAAGTAGACCAGTGTGGTAGAAAGATTGGAGAAAGATGAGTTTAATTATATTCAATTTGAGATGCTACGTGACATCTGTAGGTGTTTGGAAATATAGGTGTACAGAAAGGGCTAGCTCAAAGAAACAGATTTAAGAGTTATTTCCGCATAATATATTTCCACAAATGGAAAATGAGGACTTGACAATAGAGAAGATCAATTGCAATGACATTATGAGAAAGTGACTGGTGAGGAAACACTTAGGATCTCCATTTAGAAGAGTCAGTCAGACAAAGAAATTCAGGAAAGAAACTGAGAAACAGAAGTGAAACCTGGGAAGTAGGATGTTCAGAAATCTGGGGGTCTAAAGTATGAGGGAGTTTTGAGATGCTGCAGTCAGTCAACAGTGTCGAATACTGCACAGAGGATTTATGTAGAACAGGTTGACCCACCCCTACCTATCCCTCTGCCAAGGGCAAAGTCTGCAGTCACACCTGAGTGGGTTAACGTTTCTTTCCTCCTTATTCTCTGGACTAATCTTCATTAAGACCTCTGACATTCTCATTTCCTGATCTCAGGAGAAAGGCTTATGAAAGCATCCCGTTTTGGCATGAGAGATCATTAGAATTACTTATAGGATTACAAAAAGGATCAGAGCTTTCCTTTATTTTTAACCTTTTACACAATTATGAAAAGTGTATGTAAGTACTAGAATATCTAGAACAATGATTCTTGAAGTAGAGTTAGTTCTAGGGCTGGCAGCATCAGTATCACCTGGGAACTTGCTAGAAAGGCAAATTTCTCAGTCTTCATTTCAGTCTCACTGAATGATAAATGTTGAGGGTAGGGCCTTGCAATGTGTGTTTTAACAAGCCCTCTGGGTGATTCTGACGCTCCCTAGCACTTGAGAATACTGGTTTAGAACATTTGGAACACCAACTGGCAGTTAAGTTAGATTGAGACACCAAAGGCAGATCCTGAAAAGAGTTCTGGAATGGATCCCTGAAAAGAAAAATCAAGATCCCATCCCCACCATCACATCTCCCAATTTATTATGAAATGTGACTTGTTATACTGAGCAGAATTGAGTGGATTTGTGAATATACTGCGGTATAGAAAGAGAAGTTTATTAATTTAGCACATTTTCACTGTAAGCTTACTAACTGTCAAACACTAAGGAAACAGCTAAACAAGTTAACCACTGTATCCACTCTCACAGAAGTTATGTTTGAGACATCACATCATCTTCCCAGGGAACATCAGTGAACATCACACAATCATTCTGCAGGAGAGATGAATCTAATTCTTTGCCATATGTCCTTCCTGGAAACTCAAATCATAGTATTTGGTAACTGAAAAATGCTCGATAAATTTCAGAACTCTTTCCTGTTTATTTTTATTTGCTCTCCAGATGTTATCAACTTCTTCCAAATTTACATTTCTCTCTTTCTCTTTCTGCTTATGTGTGTCTACACACACTCACACACACACATATTGTTAGCCAGATATATATTTCCAAATAGTTGTCTTCTGTA
The DNA here is from genome assembly GCF_008692025.1 of Phocoena sinus. Classification (NCBI taxonomy): domain Eukaryota; kingdom Metazoa; phylum Chordata; class Mammalia; order Artiodactyla; family Phocoenidae; genus Phocoena; species Phocoena sinus. Next base: position 37,112,718 of record NC_045769.1, read on the forward strand.
ACATAACCTTCTTCAGTTTGCAACTATACTTATTAGTGTAGTATTCACTTATTAGAGGCCCAGCAACTTTCAGTACAATGAATACTTACATATCCATCTACTAGCTGTCCAGCCTAATAAATAGAACATGACTAATATAGGTAAAGTCCCCATGTACCATCTCAGATCTCAACTCCTGACCTTTCTTCTTGGATGTAACTATTATTTGTTGCTTATCAGTCCATGGATTTATTTACCATTTATACATTTGCTTGTATCCTTCAGCAATGCACAATTTTGTTTTGTATGCTTTTAAACCTAAATAAATGACATCATAATGTATTCTGTAACTTGTTTTTTATTATTCCTCAACGTTATTTGCTGAGATTGTGAGATTCATTATTTGTAAGATATATCCATGTTGATAGGAATGGCTTTAGCTTATTCATTTTTTACTACTTTGTAAGTCTCTGCATGATTTTATCAAAATTTATCTGTTCTTTTAACTGGCATTTAGATTATTTCTAACAATTTGCTATTAAGAATACTGCTGCTTTGTACATGATTGTACATTTCTCCTTTTGCATAGGGAAGAAATTTTCTAGACTGTATTGTAAGAGTAGAGTTGCTTGGTTTAGGGTGTATGCATCTTGACAAGCTATTGCCAAATTTCTCTCCAAAGTGAATTTTCAATTCCCAAATCAGAATATAAGGTTCTGTTGCTCCTCATCTTTACCTATACCTGGTATTGTCATTCATGAATGAATCTGATAAAGAGGGAAGAATTTTCTTACTGTAGGATTAATTATATATATTTTTATTCTAATGAGAGCAAGAATATTTTCATATTTTTATTGTTTACTATGGTTTCCTCTGTGCAAGTTCGTATCTTGTGATCATTCTTTTATTTGATTTTCATTTGTTCCTTTCTTTCTTCCTTATCCCCTTTCTTCCCTCCTTCCTTCCTTTCTTCTCTTTTTTTAACAAAGTTATTTCTAGGATACCTTTATCTGTGATCTATATTGTTAAGATATCTCCCCTCGGTTTGTGACTCATTTTTAATTTTTAAAAATATTTTCTTTAAGAGCACAAAAATTTTTTAATCTTAATGTATTCAAGTTTATCAATGGGCTAATTTATCCTTGAGTTTTGTGTGTGTGTTTAAGAAATACTGCCTTATGGATACAAATATATTTTTTTCCAAAATTTAGAATTTGCTTTTCACATTCAGGTCTTTAATCCAGCTGGGATTTATTTTTGTGCATAATGTGATACCGGGGTTCAATCACATTTTTACCACATGGATAACTAATTGTTCCAGGATCATTTAGCAAGGAGTTCATAGTTTCCCATTGATCTGTAATGCCATCTTTGCCTTATATCAAGTTTCCACATGTGTGCGCATTTCTCTATTCTACTTGTCTATCCTCATGCAAACGCCTTACTGTCTGAATTACTGCAGCTTCATAATAAGTATTGATAGCTAATAAGTTATTACCTTGTTCTTCTTTCCAGTAATATTTTTACATTTCTTGCTTGCTCTTCCATATAGAGTTTAGAATTAGAATTAGAACTTAAAGTTGCATTGAATTTATAGATTAACTTGAGAGAGCATTAATCTTTGATTATGGTATAGCTCTCAATTTTTTTTGCTTATTAAAGTCTCTTAATAAAATTTTATATTTTTTTCCTAAAAGTGATTCATAGGATCTTATGGTTTTAAAAATTATAATATTATATATGCTTTGAAATTGCATTGACTAACTTTGGCTTCTGGTGTAGAAGAATGCAATCAATTTTACAAATTAAAAGCATTTACAATAGTGTTGCAGAACTCTTGTTAATTCTAACAATTGTCAATAGGTTCTATTGGATTTTATCTAGAAATTTTAATTTCCAAAATCAATGTAAAAAAAATAGAACTAAATGCCAAGCCCAATGGAATTTTGCACATTCCTTCTTCATCTGCCACTGCCATGTTTTTCATTATTTATTTATTTTGGAGAGTGGAAGATGAGGTTTAAAATTTCTAAAGCTGACTGATCAACTAAAAATTCATCTTAATTCATTCACGTTTTGAGAACTGTTGCATCAAATGTTTTACCAGAATTGTTATATATATCATGTCTCTCTTCCTCTTTTGTCTTTATAATATCAAGAATAACACTTTTCTCAGACTTTAGTGACACAATTGTCTCTGCAAAACTTTCTACTGCTCTTTACTTTGCAGATTACTTAAGAAATTTTTTTCGGTTTTTTTATTGCTACTGAGGCAATGTAGTCTCAATGAAGGAGGAGGGTATAGCGTTAAGACGATTAAGTTTTTAAGGTTTTTAAAATTCTGTTGCGAGGCGTGGGATAAGAGTTAGCAAGATATCTCAATACAGAGGTCTCTAAAAGATGTCTTGGAGGTATTTCCAACCTGCCCATGGTGTGTCCAGAGCTGGTGTATCCACACCTCTACTATTGTATTAATCCTGCTATATTGCAGTTATCTTTACGTATTCATTGTTATCACTAGACTGGAAACTCTTCAGGGTCAAGACCATGTCTTTTAAAACCTTGATTCCACAACTCTAATGAAACATCTCACACACAGTCAAGGCTCAAGAAATATTTAATCAACTCATCTTTTTCCTCATGGAGGAACCATCGATGCTCTTTGAGTAGGTCATCTGTACCTCCAGAACAATCTCATTGAGGTTTTTATCTTTTATCTTTTATCTTGAATTCAAATTGTCCATACGTATTCAGTTCCACTGGCTCTTTCCACCTTCCTGGGACCACACCTCTTTTGTTAGAGAGTTTTAGGTACTTGTGGGCCCCTTCTGTTGCCACTGTCACTCCTGCCACCATCACAGCTGCATGATTTCCCAGAGTCTGGGACACAAGAGAATGGAATAAAGGGAACAAAAATAAAACAGGAATATTTTTTCTACTCTAAGTTTTGGAATTCTCCTTTTTTGCATCTTGAGCCAGAACTACAGCACTTTTCCTGATGACCTCTCTGGTGCCCATATATGAGTTTTAAGCTGCCTCAAGTCCAGACCTGGGGATATCAGAAAAAAAAAAAAAAAAAAAAAGAAGGAAACTTACTGCCAGGGTTTTATTACATAAAATTCTGGTCTTCTCTCCATTTTGCCTTTTCCTCTATATTTCTGGTTTTCAGCAATTTTATTATGTTATTTCAGATGTAGATCTTATTGTCTTAATACTGCTTGGATTCATAGGATTAGTTAAATGTGCGGCTTTATATTGGTTATCTTAGTTATTATCTCTTCAAATAGTGTTTCTTCCTCCTTCCCTTCCTGTTCTACTTCTGGGACTCCAGTTACACATATGCTATGCTTTTTATATGATGTCACATATGTCTCTTCTGTGCTTCCTGAAATGAACATATTTTTCTCTCCATGCTTCAATCTGAATATTTCTTACTGGCCCATTTTCTATCACACTAATCTTTCCTTTAGCTTACCTGATCCACTACTAAAGGCATCTATAGGGTTCCTAATTTTAATTATTTTATGGTTTGGACCTGGAATATCCATTTTTTCCTTTTTATAATAAAACTATTGGAGAAAAATTTTACATTGATACCAATTGTTTTTAATATTTTAATTATAGTTATTTTAACATACATGTTTAGTAACTCCACTAACTGGATTTCTACTAGACTGTTTTTATTATCTGTATTTCTTTTAGTGTCTAGTCATTTAATCTTGCCTCTTGGTATGCTTTTTTTTTTTTTCTTGACTACAGGATATTTTGTATCAAAAATCAAAGAGAGAGGGGCTTCCCTGGTGGCGCAGTGGTTGAGACTCCGCCTGCCGATGCAGGGGACACGGGTTCGTGCCCCAGTCTGGGAAGATCCCACATGCCGTGGAGCGACTGGGCCCATGAGCCATGGCCGCTGAGCCTGCGCGTCCGGAGGCTGTGCTCCGCAACGGGAGAGGCACAACACAACAGTGAGAAGCCCGCGTACCGCAAAAAAAGAAAAAATAAAATCATAGAGATTACTTAAGAGTCTGGGTGATATGATCTATCTCCAAGGGGACTGATTTTTGCTTCTGGCAGACAGATTACTTTAATTCAATCTGGGATATATATATATATATATATATATATATATATATATATATGTATTTATATGTATTTATATATATATCTTTATTTTTTTTTTCAGTTTCTTTTCCATTATAGATTATTAGAAGATATTGAATATAGTTCCTTGTGCTATACAGTAGGTCCTTGTTGGTTATCTATTTTATATATAATAGTGTATATCTGTTAATCTCAAACTCCTAATTTATCCCTCTCCCCAACTTTCCCCTTTGGTAGCCGTAAGTTTGTTCTCTATGTCTGTGAGTCTATTTCTGTTATGTAAATAAGTTCATTTGTATCATATTTTAGATTCCACATATAAGCAATAGCATATGATATTTGTCCTTTCTGCCTGACTTACTTCACTTAGTATGATAATTTCTAGGTCCATTGTCCCTCAAGTCTTGATGCCTCATAACTTCTCCTTCAAAGAGATTTTCTATAGTCTTCAGTGGGAAGGTTGTTCTGATACAATCTAATAACATACCTTGAAAACAAAAGTCTAGGTTTCATTTTACACTTGTATTTTTCTGGAAAGAATAAATATTACAATGCTAAATTCAAATAAGTAAGCTAGAGAAATCTCACATTACAATATAAGAGTAATACCTTCATGCATTGCAAACTTTTCCATTACAAATGCACTGTATTTTCCAACCAAGAGTTTTGTTTCATTATTCATAAGAGATAGAAAATTAGATGATGGCAATATTTTCCTTAATAATTGGGATAAATTTTATGTTGACAAATCCTGCGATGGTACTAACATGATTACTATTACTATTATTTGCAATAAAATAGTTCATATTTCCTGAGGGCTTGCTACATATAAGGAACTATATAAGCTGCATGATCAGTACTTAATTTAGTAAAATCAACTGTAAAATAAAAGAAGTTTCTATTGAGATTATATCAGTGGCCAGTTAACCAGAATGAATTTCCCAAATCAATGTCTCATGTCCCTCTTGACTATTTCAGAAGTAAAATGGTTTAGAAAAAATATAGCTTTCCTCTGTATTTCCTGATTAGTCTATCCAGCTATGAGCCCACAAACACATTTTCCCCAGTAATTCAATCTGCACGTTGTTAGTTCAATAGCCTAACGCAGCTGCTATATATGTGGTGAAGAGTAATTGACCCTGCCCTATCTATTCACTGCCTTACACGTTCTGAAATTTCTGAGTTAGAACTGCAGAGAGCATTTGTGTTTGGTTCACCTGTGTACAACTTGCCAAAGTTCCCTGGCATCCTGGGCAAAAGTTCCAGGCTGAGAGATACACAGCTTGAAATTAACTCACTACCTGCTTAGAATGTGACCAGCTATTCTACTGATACTTCATCTAGGAGAGTCTGCATTGTTGACAATGCAAGACAAGGGAGTTGAACAAGTATTAGGCGGATTCTAATTTAGAGACCAAGGCCTCCTAGACATTGACCCATGCACATGCAACTAGTGTCAATCCTTGTAGTTATGATAAAAGAAAAAGCACTGATGATTAGATACTTTTCACATTCGCTGGTTTATCTCCCCTTCCTTAGGAAGGAAGCTGTAAACTAAACCCTTCCCCACCTTCTGACTCTTAAATAAATACAATGAAAATAAAATTATCTTCAACTCAAATCACACTCTTTCACTTGTTTCAGATAAGATCAAGGTATTTATGACTGCCACTCAAAAAAGAACCTCTCTTGACTTATGGAAACTCAGCCCATTTAGCCCATGCTAAATACTTCAGCATTAAAAAGCAAGTTTAGAAAGCATCTAAATAGCCGATCTTTTTTTTTTTTGTAGTTTCCCTAAACTGTGGGATTTTTATCAATTATGTAACGTAATTCAAGTTTACTAGATTTCAACAATCATTAGAACTACTTCAAATATTTCCTAGTATTTTATAGAAAAACTTTCTAAAAGTCCTTTTGAATGGTGAATAAAACATTCTGAATGTCAGCAAGACTAAATTATTCTGGGCAAGAACTATTAGTATATTAAAAATAAGCATTAGAGTTTGGGGAGGAAAACGCATAGGGTGTAATATTTTTCAAGTGGCTACAATGAAGTAAGGGATTTGAAGGCAAAAACAAATCTGGCAAATTATAAGTTAGGGTAGTAATTCAAGGAAGTCATAAAATAGAAGACTTTTATTGCACCATGGAGACAGTTTGGTGCTATTAGTGGATTAAAAAGCATGTGGGACTGTGAGACTGGAAAAGATGGAAGCTTGAAAGACTTGGTGGGTTAAATATTAACAAAGAAAAGATGTTTACTGACAGTTTCTGCAAACACACTCTAATAAATAAGATCCTCCAAGCACTCAAAAATAGAACTGTGCAAAGCCACAAAAATCCATGCTATTGATCTTCCCACCAAACTTGGTCTCCTTCAGCAATGCATGGTTTCACTGTCATCAAAATTTGTGTAAGTGCATGTCCTTTTGAAGAATATTGCCAGAATAAGTCAAAAGCTAGTAAAAATAGTAAAAAAAAAAAAAAATAGACAACGATTTTGCACTTGTCTTTAAAAACTGGCTACAGTGCACTGAAAGCAAGAAAGTGTGGTAGAAATGTGTGAACGTGAGCTTCAAACAGACCTGAGCTTCTCAAGTTGTACAATTTTGTCTCTCTGAGCCTAGATTCCTTTTCTGTAGAATTGAAATCATCATACACACTTCTCAGAGTTGCTTTTCAGTGGTTCTTAAAGTTTAAGGTGCATATTAATATCCTGTGAATCTTACTAAAGTGAGAACCCAATTAAGTCTGGGGTGGAGCCCCAATTCTGAGTTTCTAGCAAGCTCCCAGGTGATGACTCTGTGGCTGGTCCCAGTAGCCCCCTTTCAGTGTGAGGCTTTTGAAGTCTCAAAGCATTTAGTATACACTTAACTGAACTGCCTCTTAATTATAATAACAATACTTTGGGTTTTTTCCACATTATTTTTTCCCAAAATATTTTACATTATTTGAGCTTACAAAATTGCCCTTACAAAAAAGATATTGGGTATTTCCATTCCAAGAGGAAATCCAGATACACAATGATGAATGAATGTGTCCAGGGTCTTAAGCAGAGGATAGCACTGGCCCTGTAAGAGCCATTCTTGAGTTTTCAATACACCTGACCAGAATTTCTTGATTTATTCAACTTTTTGGCTGATTATGTAGCCCTTAATTTGATGGAAGAAAGGGAACCAAAAGCCTTGTTCATAAATGCATTACAAAAAAATTGAAGTTTGTTAAAAATGTATAAAAAGTCTAATTTTGGAATAACCACATTTCTAGACATCAGGAAGAACTTAGGAAAAAACATTTCAAGTCCTGCCTGCCACATATAAATGAAGTCTTTAGAAGACCTCACTCAAGAGTTGTGGCAAAGTTTAAAACAAGTTAACATTAACTGATGCTGAGGTTAACAAGACAAGTCTTCTGGATTAGTCTTCTAAGAAAAGATAAGCTGTCCTAATAATGACTTGGCAAATTATCTGAGCTGTAACAGGCTTCAAATTGTCATATCTTCTACTCTAATGGTTTGGCCAAAGAGAAGGGTCTACAACCACAGACTAACATCTTTTCATGAATTCTTTTTATCCTATTAGTTTCCTTAACACATTTTAGTTCTAAGATTAAGCAGATGCTGCATAAAATGTCCCTTGTACTTTTCATTTCATCTTTTTTTAGTGCACATTTTTAGAACTAGGTAAGGATAATAAAAAGAAAGAAGTAAAAATTAATTCCATTTTAATTTTGTTTAGTTATTTAAATCAAATATGCTGAATAAATATACCTTGTTTTCTCTAATATGCTAATAAAATTATAATGTATACACCGGTTTCTTATAAAAGAATGAAGAGCGAAATATCCAGTCATGCAACAGAGCTTGGAGACGGGTCATAATGACTGGGGGCTGACAATCCCCTTATACCTAGGGTACTGCATCTTTTTTTTTGTTTGTTTGTTTGCTAAAATCAAACAAGATATAAACTCCAAAAGATTCTCTCTCATTATAAGATTGAAAATAATAGCATCCTTTCCATCAAAAATTGTAACTGTTGTTGTGGGGGAAAGTTATGCTTTTGAAAGCATCATTTAAAAACTGCTTTTCAGGTGGCAAGACCCATACTCTATCCTTCTGTATTTCCTATCAAAATGTTGGTGAGGCAAGGAAGGAAATTAGACAGTTTATATACACCAGAATCCTAATCATACCTGGGAAGGGAACAATGCTATTACCATAGTCATAGTATTTTGGTAAACCTGAAGAATCTGTAGGTCACATGGGCAGAAATAAGCTACCATCTGCTTCCACCAGCAGGTGGATGAGAAAACATACAGTCTTTTTCACTAATTACCTACAACAACATCTAACTCTAAATATTTTGCATGTAGAGATTTCCATCCTATGTTTATAAATAGAAAAGAAACAGAAAAGACAAAGAAACACTTATTTTAAAGATCTTAATATCTTGTTTGTTAAGCAATTAGTATTTAGGAGAGGGGGTATGTTGACAGCTCTGCAAACAGAAATTTCTGATTCATCTGCTAAAGAGGTACTCACGTACCTTGGCAGACTTCCTCACTCTGCTTTGTTTAATGGCTTACCCATATTCCACATAAAACCACCTTGTTTTTCCCAAACCACCTTGGAGATCCATCTTAATAATTAATCTGTTAAGTATTAGAGTAGAGAATATAAGCTGTTCACTCCTTGAGTCTTGGGAAATGTCAGTGTAATGTCAACTTTTTAATTTTATTTTATTTTCCTCCTTGAGACACCTGTGCTATTTAGTCATATCTGTAAATAATTACAGATGAAGCAAAAAATCCAATTGTTATGAATTCCCGGAAAATAAAATATTCTCCAGTATTATCCATGCAGTCGATTCCATACTTCTTTTGCATAGCCATGTGTCACTTTAAGCAGTGCGTGTATGACTGCAAATATTAGCTACTCAGTAAAATCGATCTAATCCCTTCTTCCTGGGGAGAGCTGAATTACATTTTACAGATGCACTTGAACTTAGACACAGCTATGTGATTGAATTCCAACTAACGGAGTATGAGCAGACATGATATGTATCACTTTCAGGCTTCATCCTTTAGAAACTTCCATGTATGCTCTTCTAGGCTTTATTCCCTTTTCTGGCTGACCAGGATGGAGGCAATCATGGTGGCTGCGAACTATAGGAGTGGGGAAAAAAAGCCAACTATTTAGCTGCCTAAAATGCTTTGACATTTTATCCACTCAGGATTGTCATGTTGCCAAGAAATAAAATTCTATTGTTTTTAAGACATTATACATTTGGAGATTCCGTTGTCATAGCAGTTGGCATTTTTCTATATAATTTCCTATATAATTCAGACAGCATTCTTGAAAAACCTGAAAATCAGCCCATTGTTTTTCTGAATAGTATAATGCTTAATTGACCCAAGATCCTGTCTATTCTCTTTTCAACATATCAGAAATCTTGATAAATTTTTCCCAAAAAGTCCATATTAATGATTTATATCCATTCGTTCATTGACGTGTAATATTACTGACACTGAGAAATGGAAGTTCTGGACATAATTTTACTGATCATGGAAGCAAAAAAAGAGAAACTGGTGTTTAGGTTATAGAAACAGAGGAAACAGATTTAGCAAATAAAAATAAAGGATTTCCAGTTAAATTTGAATTTCAGATGAACGAAAAAAATTTTTAATTATGTCCCACTTTACCACTTATACCACTTTGGACAATTTACACTAAAAAAAAGTGGTCAAAGTTTACCTGACATTCAAATTTAACAGGGTGTTCTATATTTTGTCTGGCAAGTCTAATCAGGATGGCTATAGTCTAAGTATAAATTATTGTCTTGAAAAATCAGGTTGAAATTGATAGAAATAAAGAGAACAAAACTTTTTAAATAAACCTAAATGATATGGAGGATAGAAGTAAAATTGTCAACAAACGGATAATAGAACACAGAGAAGAAAATAACAATCGAAAGGGATAAAAATATTTGAATAAATAATGGAAACATCACATAAAACATAACAGAAAAACTTCAGAAGACAAGGGATCATAGATTAGTAAAGACATATTGTAGTAAAATTGAAGAACATCAAAGAGAAAGATATTCTGAGCTAAGACATAATTCTAAGAGTAATTTCTAAAAAAACTCGAAAGAAATTCTAAAAGGTCCTAGAGTAGGGGGAAAAATGGTAGATCATGCACAAATGTAAAAGAATCAGATTTCTAAAAGACAATTGAGGCAAGATAATTCAACATAATCCTTAAAATTGATACAAAGTCATTGGATTCATCAAAAGAATGACACCACTGGTTAGCTTGTCAGGCTCTCATTAATTAGCAAGATAGCCTTTATTCAAGGTTTCATTAATTTATTCAACAAATGTTTAATAAAGTTTTACAAAATATCTTATGCTAGGCACTGATCCTCCTAAATGCTCAGAATTTAGATGTAAAAGGTTTGCTTAAATCCCAGTGTATTAAATGTAATAGAAGGCTAACCCAGCATTTCCTGCTGGTTATAACAGAACACCTGGTGCTCAAGGTGCTCAAGCACCTGGTTCCACAGGTGCTCAATAGGTTTTGTTAACTTTTTTTTTTTAATGGCCAAATACGTTGGGAAATAGCACATCTTCTTGGAGACTAACATTGCACATAAAAGACCAAAAAGTCTAAGAAATCTAACTTTGTTTAACCCTTCACTTCTTATTGAATACATTTGACCACAGAATACATTTTTCCCCCGAGAATACCAAGTAACATCTTAAGGAATCCTAGTGATCTGGGGAACCCAGTTCAGAAAGGTTATTGTTTTCATAAAATATATTTTTCTTAAATGTTTCATAATAGTCACTTATTGGATGGAGTACATAAATTAAATCAACTATGATATTTAATCCTATTAAAGAAAGGAGATGTACCATCTCCATTCTTCTAATTGCCATTTGTTTAAGCATTTCTCTTATTTCCATAGCTGTTGGCTGTGATTTTGCAAGAACAGCCACAAGAAAAAAACATAGTGAAGCAACTGAAGTTGGTGCTGAAATTTATACCCAACAGTATTTAACTGCAGAAGTATTAAAATTACTATGGTACACATGGGGACTCATCGGCCCAGGATTTACTATCACTGATATCACCCCTGAGTAGCTGAGTACATTACAAACACAACACTATAAAGGAGACTGCAATATGGGAACAATGTGCTGGGAAAGTGTTTCAGTAAATAAAGACTCAGTAGACTTTATGGCTTTTGGTAATACTTGTCACTTAATTCAGTTTATAAAGATTTGCTTATTAAATTTTGTAGGGCAAAATAACACATCTTCCCGTTCCTAGCAGTGATGTTGACATAGGTTTCAAAAAGCTGCAGCTGCAGTCTTCCTGGACCTCCCTCTCTCACTTTATTACAATACGTGTTGTTCTGAAATTTTCAATTCAGCTATAAACAATCTACTTTATCAACAACATGCTTTTGCACTTTTTGAAATGGTGCTTTGAGGCAGATAAATGAAAGTAAGTATGGCAGAGTGCCAATAAAAATGCTGCAAACTGTATCTTTGGTGGAGTACGGACAAAGGCAGCACAACATCATATTTATTTCTTTACTGTTGATTCTGAAACCCATTTCTACCCTTACAATAGCTGTTTTATTTTGTTGGCTATTTGTTCTGATCTTGGCTGACACTTTTAGATAGCAATGGCTTACACACTTTTAATCAATACGAAGAGTTTTTTTCTGGAAATCTGGTGTCTTTTCAATTGCTATACGTGTTCACAGGGTAAATAGAAGTTGAATTCTCAAGTTTAGGACACAGTAAACAAAAGTGCTACTTATTGCCTCAAACTCAGCCCATTTGAATGTATAGGACCCCAGGTTCTAAACTGAGATCTATCAGCTCTAAAGCATTTTAGTGTAAAGGTAGTTTCATATAATATATATTTAATATATAATAAATTATATATATATATTCCTTTAGGTTGCCTATTTTTAATCTGGTATCTCTTTCAATAGCTTTGCTTAATGACCTTTCTTCATGCTTTTAGGATTCTTCACAAACTTTGCTTTACAAAGATCTGCTAAATGGAATAGCAATGAAAAATAAAAGGCATTATATATTTCATTTCTTTTTATGGCTGAGTAATATTCCATTGTACATACGTGCCACATCTTCTTTATCCATTCATCTGTTGATAGACACTTAGGTTGCTTCCGTGTCCTGGCTACTGTAAATAGAGTTGCAATGAACATTGTGGTACATGACTCGTTTGGAATTATGGTATATGCCCAGTAGTGGGATTGCTGGGCCATATGGTAGTTCTATTTTTAGTTTTGTAAGGAACTTCCATACTGTTCTCCATAGTGGCTGTAACAATTTACATTCCCACCAACAGTGCAAGAGGGTTCCCTTTCTCCACACCCTCTCAGCATTTATTCTTTGTAGATTTTTTTTTTTTGCGGTACACGGGCCTCTCACTGCTGTGGCCTCTCCTGAACGCACAGCCCCAGCGGCCATGGCTCACGGGCTCAGCCGCTCTGTGGCATGTGGGATCTTCCCGGACCGGGGCACGAACCCGTGTCCCCTGCATCTGCAGGCGGACTCTCAACCACTGCGCCACCAGGGAAGCCCTGTTTGTAGATTTTTTGACGATGGCCATTCTGACCAGTGTGAGGTGATACCTCATTGTAGTTTAGATTTGCATTTCTCTAATGATTAGTGATGTTGAGCATCCTTTCATGTGTTTGTTGACAATCTGTATATCTTCTTTGAAGGAGTTATTTGTAGTGAGGTGGATGGACCTAGAGTCTGTCATACAGAGTGAAGTAAGTCAGAAACAGGAAAACAAATACTGTATGGTAACACATATATATGGAATCTAAAAAATAAAATAAAATAAATGGTTCTGAAGAACCTAGGGGCAGGACAGGAATAAAGATGCAGACGTAGAGAATGGACTTGAGGACACGGGGACGGGGAAGGGTAAGCTGGGATGAAGTAAGAGAGTGGCATGGACATATATACACTACCAAATGTAAAATAGACAGCTAGTGGGAAGCAGCCGCATAGCATGAGGAGATCAGCTCGGTGCTTTGTGACCATCTAGAGGGGTGGGATAGGGAGGGTGGGAGGGAGACACAGAGAGAGGGGATATAGGTGTATAAGTATACGTATTCACTTTGTTATACAGCAGCAACCTGTTAGTAAAGCAACAATGTAAAGCAATTACACTCCAATAAAGATGTTAAAAAAATGGCATTATATATTGTGAAAGAAAAGAGACTGTGAAATTGAATTTCTCAGCTTCATATTGGTTTGGGTTATGAGAACTTCAAATTCCAGTTTAATTCTCTGTAAGTAAATTTTAATTTTATGCACACTAATTAAAGATTTGCTATTTGATATTAGTTTGGAAATACCCAATTACAAAGTACATTTGAACTTCATGGGCTTTCAATTCTAAAAGGAAGTCCTTGGGGGTCCCCTCTTAGTAATTAATAATTTTATTGAGTTTGGGGTCAAATCAAATATGTCCATGATCCAGAGTCCTCCACAAACCTAGCAACATTTTATTTATTCTTTTCAATTATAATTAAAGTGACTTGTTTAATAAGCTAAGTGGAAAAATTGAAGTTGAGTCAGGCCATGAAGATTTAACATTAAAAAATAAATTTTAAATGGACTCAATATAAATGCTTGCATGCAGTAAAAAATAGTGAATTCTGTTTTATCTGTATTTGTCTTTGGTTTATATTGCATGAAATATGAAGAATGTTCATTCCAAAAAAAACTATAAATTTAGCAGTCTAAAAATTTACTGGTCATTTAATTTTAGTTACAAATCCAACTCTAAAATTATTTGATATTTTATGACATAGCTAAATTTATTTGAAATTAAATGTAAAAAGTAAGTCTTTAACATATTTTCCCTGTCCCTATCAACAAGAAATAAATGCTCTTCTCATGGAGAATTTCTAGAAATTAAAATATGCTTGAGTATTGATTTAATGGTTGTAATAGTTTTATGTAGTCTGTTGCGATATATATTTTTAATTATAAGTTTAGAAATTATTATACATTAATGTATACAGCTCCAGGGATTATATATTAATAAAGTTGATATATCAGCACATTTTACTTTAGAACTCACAAATTAAGAAATAGAATCATGAAATACTCCTGTGTAGGAAAATGAATACCAGTGATGAATAATTCTAAGCAACATATTCACGACATTTCAAAAATAAAGTAAATTTGGACACATTGCTGTGACATCTACACTCCCATCATACTTGGCTTCCAAATCAAAATTGGATTAGAGCCATTCTACTTTGTACTTGAATACAAAGAGCAAATAAGAGAATTCTGGGAAAGCACAAACAGGGAGCTGAATTTCTCAACCACATTAGGAGTAGAATTAAGGTTCATATACACACACACACACACAACAAAAGGATTAACTAAGGGAAACAGAAATTGGCTTTTTATGGATAACAAATGGCAAAGTTATCTGCAGACTGTTCCATAGCCTGTCTACATCAACCCTCACTTTTAAAATTCACCCACCCTCACTACCTCGTACTTAACCTCTGAGGCATTCAGCAAGAACTTTGACACTTGGTTTGTGTTTTTTCCCCTCCACCTCATCTTCTGCAACCACCACAGTTGACAATGCAACAAACACCTACCCAAGTCAAAGGATTTTGTACATTTTTAGCATGTAAATTTTAGGGACATATTGATAGGACAAAAAGTGTGACATTCATCACAAACCTCTGTGTACCAAAATCCAACCACATGGCACTTCTCACCATTTCCTGAATATGCTTTGACTGTTTCATGATTCTACCCTTTGCCTACATACTCTACTCTGGTTATCCTGAATGACCTTCCCTTAGACTCAGTTTGTGTAAAACTCCTGCTTATTCAAGGCACAGGTGCTCTTTGCCTTTTCAATAAAACCTTTCCCAGCTCCGGGAGGCAGAACAACTGCACTTCACCCAGTTCTGTAATTATCTGTCTACGTAAATAATATCTCACTCAACTTTGAATGTTTTGAGGACAGGAACCATGCTTTATTCAGCTTTCAGCAGTATGGTTTACTGAATGTCATTGAATGAGTAACAGGATAAAAATGAGGATTCGATTACAACTCAGCAACCCTCTATTTAACACACGCAGAACACAAGAAAGACGTTGTGTTAGGGCTATGGGACATACAAGTTAAACAAGACTTGGAACTAGTCCTCTAAGAGCTCACAAGAAGGAGCTTCCTTCTGTAAGGCAGAGGTAGGAAAGATCATGATAAATTCTGTGACAGGTACTTGGACCCACCAAGTACCTGTCACAGAATTTATGTGCAGAGTGATGTAAAGGATTTTAAATCAGCACAGAGAAAAGCACAGACCATCATGATCACCATTACTGCTATTTTATTGAGAACTTACACTGTGCTAAGTACGTTAAAAACATTCCTTTTAACGGACTTAGAGATTATCATACTAAGTGCAGTAAGTCCGACAGAGAAAGACAAAAGCCATATGATATCACTTATATGTGGAATCTAAAATATGACACAAATGAACTTATCTACGAAACAGAAACAGACTCACAGACGTAGAGAACAGACTTGTGGTTGCCGAGGGGGAGGGGGGAGGGGGGAGGGAAGGATTGGGAGTTTGGGATTAGCAGATGCAAACTATTGTACATAGAATGGATAACCAACAAAGTCCTACTGTATAGCACAGGGAACTATATTCAATATCCTGTGATAAACCATAATGGAAAAGAATATAAAAAAGAATGTATACATATGTATAACTGAATCACTTTGCTGTGCAACAGAAAGTAACACAGCATTGTAAATCAACTCTACTTCAATAAAAAAAAATTTAATTATCAGAAAACAGTATAATGTAGAAAATACTGTTATCCCCTTTTTATATATGACTGAGAGGGGTTAAGCTGCTTGCCTGTCCACATACCCTGTAGATCACATACTTAGGATTTGAGCACAGACTCTGAATTCCACACACTCTTAATCTTTTTGAGGTCAAAGCACTTCATACAAAATATACTTTGTCTTAAAGGTACTTTCTAATGCACTTCTTAGTAGGAAACTCTGGCACAATTTTTATCAGAATAACATTCAATCCTTCAGGTCGACTCTGGGCCAAAGAGGTTAATTAACAAATTCGATATGGTGACACCTCAGCACAAATGTTCATAGAATGAGTCTATTCCTTCTTCTAGGGCTTGACCACACTCTGTTTAAATAACTTAACTAGCAATTTGAACATCTGGTGTGTTTATTGACTCTCTCAGCATTTTAGCATCAGATGCTAAAATAGGGAATTTTCAGTTCCTACTTTTTCAGTCTTATGCTTTTTAACACTGAGAAACGGATGCCATATTCTGAAAACTACATCCTGTAAATTCCCAAAAGTGGCTGCTTTGCTAGAAGGAGCAGGAGTAGTGGCACTATTACACAGATGTGCACATTTTTTAAACTTTTAGAAAAGCTACCACACAATTGCTTTTAAACAAGGCCCCTTGTGAGAGAGAAAACAGCCTGGATGTGTACTGCTTAATATGGAATTGGATTTTCTATGGTATGTACACATGGGAAATATCATTTGAGGGGTAAAAGACATGGGCAAGCAGTGCTGTAAGTTGAGGGGTACGTATAATTGATGGATGAACTCTGCAAAAAAAAGTTCAAATATGTGAAATGTGACTTTGGTAAGAATGACAAGGTCAGAGATATTGAAGGCAGTATCCTTCAGCTTGGAAGGAAGGAAGGCAGGAAGGAAGGAAGGAAGGGAGGAAGGGAGGAAGGAAGAAAGGGAGGGAGGAAGGGAGGGAGGGAGGGAGGGAGGGAGGGAGGGAGGAAGGAAGGAAGGGCTCACTCTGCAGGTGAGAATCACTCAGGGACACAAAACATGACCCATCCTTTGCCCTAGGTTTGCTCTAGATTCCAGTTTGGGTCTCCTCCCTCTCATCCTCTGTGTCTACCGTTTTCCCATCTAGGTGCCATCTCTCTCCTAGACACATTCTAGGAGAAAGAGAGAAGCAAGCCTGAACTTTGCAGCTTGTAAATGAGCTCGCTGTGGAGGAGCTATTTAATGCAAATGAATAACCAGCAAGGCCCAGGAAAGCTGAGCAGAATGGAGCCTGGGAGGTCCCCTCTCGCCACTCGCACGTGGCACACCCATTGGCACTAATACGGCTTAAGCATTCATACTGAGGGGCTGCAAACCCCTGGGCAGAGACAGGCAGTATACACACTAGACATGGAAAATGTATGAGCAAAAAAAGATTAACTGACAAAAAGTTAATTAAAACTGCTCTGATTATGAGGTAGAATTTAACAATTACTTTAAAAAATGCAGTGTGACACAGTGCAGCTGAATTAATCATGAATGAGGAGAGCGCTGTTTAATTTTTGTGTGCATGAGAAAAACACTCGACAGATTTGACAATTAGAGCAGGGCAACAGCATTGCGCGGCACAATGCGAGGCGGGTTTTCCCAGTGGTTTTTTGGGAGGGAGCTAAGCAGATGTGCTCAAATATTTACAAATGCACAATATTCTCATGCTCTTCAGCTGCCCACCCTGCTGATTTCACAAGAAGTCGCCTTCAATCTGGAGGCCGCTGCGGGAGCCACACGTGCTGTGTCTCCCCGCTCAAGGAGTGGCTCAGCCAAGGTCCCCCGGCTTCCAAGCCGTGCACTCATCCAAAGAGCAAAGCAGGCCAGCAGGTGACAAAGGGCCAGAGCTCTTTCAAACACTCAGCTTCCAGGATTCGCTTTGCCCATAAAGTGGACGGTGCATGCAATCACATGGGTAAGGCAGGGGCTGAGCTGAAATTGCCCCAACCGCCTGGCTGTTCAGTAACTGCCCTCAATGAGCATTTCCCAAACCCAACCTAGCTCTGTAACAGGAGCTTCTCCTATAGCTGTGAAGTAGCCTTGAAGGACCACAAAACACCTACCAGCAAGACCCTAGATGAATGCTTTACATCTTGGATTCTAGGTTGTCAGCCTAGTTATGAGAGAGAAGACTTGCAATTACTAGTACTTTTATTGCTACTAGTAGGCATATTACTCCTATGGTCTTTTTTTCTTCTTTCAATTTTATGGGTATAATTTACATACCAAACAATTCACTCATTTAAACTGCATAATTCAACAGTTTTTAGTATATTCACAGCATTGTACAACCATCACCACGATCAATTTTAGAAACCCCATACCCTTTAGCTATCGTCATTCAATTCTTTTCCTGCCAGTCTGAGGCAACCACTAATCTTCTTTCTGTTTCTACAGATTCACCTATTCTGGATATTTCATAAATGGAATCATATACTATGTGGTCTTTGGTGTGTCTGGCTTCTTTCACTTAGCATACTGTTTTCAAGGTTCATTTATGGTCTTAGACTGTCGGGGCTGCTATAACAAAGGTAGCACATTAGGTAGCTCATAAACAACAGAAATTTATTTCTCACAGTCCTGGAGGCTGGAAATCTGAGATCAGGGTACCAGCAAAGTTGGGTGGGGGCCGTCTTTTGGGCTGCAGACTTCTCATTGTATCCTTACAAGGTGGTAGGGAGCTCTGAGGGATTTCTTTTATACCAATCCCATTCATGAGGGCTTCACCCTCATGACCTAATCACCACCTATTAATATCATCACTTTTGGAACTTAGAATTTCAACATGTGAATTTCGAGGGGACACAAATATTCATTCAGACCATAGCGTCCATGCTGTAGCGTGTATCAGTATTTCGTTTATTTTTATGGCTGAAAAATATTCCATTATATGGGTATACCCCATTTTGTTTATCCATTCATCCATAATGACTGTTTCTATTTTTTGGTCATTATGAATATAATGCTGCTATGAACACTCATGTACAAGTTTTCATGTGGACATATGTTTTCATTTCTCTTGGGTATATACCTAGAAGTAGAATTGCTGATCAAACAGTAACTCTATGTTTGGCTTTTGAGGAATTTCCAGACAATTTGCCAAAGGAGTTGTACTATTTTACATTCCCACCAGCAGAGTATGAGGTTCTGATTTCCACATCGTCACCAACACTTACTATAACTTTTTTATTAAAGCCATCCTGGCAGGTCTGAAATGCTATCTCATTGTGGTTTGGATTTGTATGTATTTACCTGATGACTAATGATGTTGAGCATCTTTTGATGTGCTTAGTGGGCATTTTTATATCTTCTTTACAAAAATGTCCATTCAGATCCCTTTCCCATTTTGTAACTGCTATTTGTAATTTGTTATATGTCCTTCCACTATTGACTTGTAAGTGTTCTTTGTATATTCTAGATACAGGTCTCTTATCAGATATATAATTTGTAAATATTCTTTCCTATTCCTTGGGCTGTGTTTTCACTTTCTTGAGAATGTCCTTTGAAGCATACAAGATTTTAAATGTGATGAAGTCCAATTTATCTATTTTTAGTTTTGTTGCTTGTACTTCTGATGTCATATCTGAGAAACCATTGCTAAATTCAAAGATTAACTCCTCTATTTTCTTCTAAGAGTTTTATAGTTTTAGTGCTTACAGTTAGTTCTTTAACCATTTTGAGTTAATTTTAAAATATGGTGTGAGGCAAGGGATTAACTTGTTGAAAGATCATGAACATTTAAAAAATTACCTCTAATGCCTCCTCTAATTCAAGTCTTCATCATTTCATACCAGTATGGTTTTTTGTTTTTTTTTTTTTTTTTGGTCTGGGGTTGGGACACAGAAAGACTCTCAGTGATGCTGTAGTAACCAGTATGTGCCCACCCCATTTTAACCTGCTAAAATGTTAAATTCCACCTATCACATTCTTCTCATATGTCCCATAACTCTCCAAAGCATAGGCTTTAGAGTCACAGACATGGGCTTATTTTGAGCTGTAGCGTTTACTATTCATGTCAGTTAGAGAAAGGTATTCCACCTTTCTAGCTTTCATACACTTCTCTGTTAAGTGAAGGTAGTGATGTTGAAATGAATGTCATTGGTGTTCTGTCAAGATTCCATCAATTTCTTTCATGGGTACTGGTAGCCACCCCCCAGCTCCTATGTCTTTTTGCTTGAAATGATCTGCATCCGAAACTCTCTTTGGAAGACAGCCCCTGAGCCACTGGAACATTCTGCTTACTTGGACAGAGAGCTGGAAGTGCCTGGGAGTCTACATAAGCCCTGGGGTAACCCTTACACTAGGAGTATGAAAGCCTTTGTCTGAAAGGTGACAACCCCTGGACTGTCTTTTACCTTCCAGAGTTGTCCTGCAGGATCAGGCTCAGGCTGGAACTTCACCTGAAGTTGCACTCTGCATGGCTTCTTCCCTCCTTTTGTCCTGCTTCCACTACTCCCTTTCTGGCTTCTCATGAAGTGAGAAGTCCCTTAATGAAATGCTTGAACATCACCTCAGGGTCTGCTCTGGAAAACCTGGCACAAGACAAATATCTACCTCCTACAACTACTGTTTGAACAAATGAGACTTTATATTCTGCATGCGAAAGAATGAAGCCAGGCCCTCACCCTATTCTATATTCAAACATCAACTCAAAATGGATTAAAGACCTAAGTGTAGAGCTAAAACTATAAAACTCTTAGAAGAAAACATGAGAGTACCATGTAGAACAATATCTAGAAAATAGGAGGCACTCAATAAACGTCAGTTTTCATGGTGATGGTCATTGTTGTATAAATGGCTACTAACCACCCCAAATTCTAGGGTTGACTACCAGGCACACAACAACCAATCCATGAGTATTTTGTATTGAATTTTAAATTTTTTTAAATTGTTGCTTCTATGCATGTTTCCCTGTCTTAAGGGACATTTTGTAAAGAATCTGAGGTTTAGGGCTCATTCTGTCTCTATATAGTGTAATATTCTAAAATGACCCAGTTTGAGTCGGTGGTTCTGATCATCTATTAAACAAATAAATCTGAATGGATGTTAATCAGTTCATGGTCTTATTATGGCCTAATATTATCAAAATGTACCTCAGAGGAGGATGACCTATAACATCTCTGAATAACTGTATCCCTTAGTTCAGACCAGATGTCCCATGCCCTGAAAGGAAAATTTTCATTGAATGGAATGTATTTGTCTTTTATTTGTTGTTGTTTTAGTTTCAAAAAGATAATGAAAAAGAAGATTTAATTCTATTAATTATCTTTAGGAAAGCACAACAATTATTTGTGTGTCATGCACAGCCTATGGGTTTCTCAAGGTCAAAAATAAATCTATTTTCCTTGTTCAAAATCCCTTTCATAAATTCTACATGGTAGGGTTTTGTTTGTTTGTTTGTTTGCTTGTTTTGCACTCACTATGATGAGATTAGACTTTAAACTGTCTGTTCATCGCCTTTTTAAGAACAAGTGCTGTTGCAAAGGATTTGATGTACTTTCATACTGTGCTATGACAAAATATTCATGGAAAGTGTACTTGCATTACATTGAAAATGCATCACTAGTAGCTAGCTAGTTATAATGTATACATAAATTATCGTTTAACAAAGATATGCATAGGATTTATTTTGACATATCAGAAATAATAATGTGCAATTGTCTAGTGACATGGGTATTACAAAGAGTTTCATGCATTGTATTATTTTATCATCAGAGTAGACATTCAGGCTATTTATTACTTATCCCATTTTAACCTAATCTTAACCTTAAATGTTAAGGTTCAGATAGTTAAGTGCTGTATTAGAGATGAACAATCCACCAACTATTTGGGCTTCACCTTCCATAATGTGTAGTTGTTGATTTAAAAAAAAAAACGAACAAAAAAAAAAGTTTCCCAGCCAAAGACTATATTTCCCAGCCTTCTATGCCTTCACTTATGGCCAAGAGATTAGGTTCTGCCAATCAACTGTGAATAGAAGTGATTGTCACTTCCAGACAAGGATTTTTAAGAAGTCTGTATTCTTTATTATCTCTCTCCCTATCCAGCATCTGGGTACTCTGAGAATGAATGCAGGGATTACAAGAAGGGAGAAACCTAGATCCTTGTATCCCTGCAGAAAGGAAACCCACCCACCAAGCAGGACTCTCCACACTGAACTGACTTGAAACTCATGCCTTTTACCATTGGGTAAATCTGCAGTGGTTCTCCAATGTCACTGCGTGTATAAGCACCAGTGGAGGATGTTACAAGTGCAGGTTCTGACTCTAACCCAGAGAGTACATTTCCATAGGTCAGTGTGAATCTGTGCCTTGAGTACTTCTGTAATGTCACCATGTTGGAGAAATACAGCCAAGGTGGACACAGCTCCTCCCATCATCTTCCCCACCCCACCCCCATTAGACTAGAGAAATGACTTGTCTCTCTTCTAGACCAATGCCTTGTGCAGAGTAAGTTTTCAGTATTTTAGAAGTTTTCTTTTCCTTATGAATGTATTTATTATTTATTATGTGGGAAACAGAAACTAGGAGAAAAAAAATCCCAGCATCCACTTTTCGGGCTCCCAAAGACTCAAACCAAGGATGGAGCATCTGATGGCTTAGACTTGAGTTATATGCCTAGGTTACCATCGGCTGCATTCTGAGGAGAAGAGGTAATTAAAGTGGAAGTCTGGATGCTGTTTCAAAGGGGATGTGGAGGTAAGGAAACCAAAACATGCCCAAGTCCACGTTTGCTCCCAACTATCACAGAGATAATATAAGACAAGGAGATTCATTTTTCAGGACTTAAATAAGCTCACAATATTCTTAAAATATTAGTCCAAAGTTGAAACACATTTAGCATGATTATGGAATTAATTAATACCTAATAATCCATATTCATTCTTTCTGGCTCAAGGAAATACCAAGAATACTGATATAATTCTGATTAGAACTTCAGAGAAATATCCAGAATTGGGAAGTGGTTGGTAATGTCAGAGACATGAGTGCATTAACAAATGTTGCATAGGAATTCCAAAATTTCAAAGGCTTAAAGGGAAAATCTTCAAACTGCTTATTTCTCTGCCAAAGAACACATGGAAATCTGGAAGAATGCGCTGAAAATATTGGTAATCATTAGAAGAGCCAGATCAATTTGTCTGTAGCACTGATTGGAAAAGAAGCTCAGTTGCAGGTTGTTGTCAAGATGCCCCAACCTAACAATTGTCAAAATCAGTGGAATACAGAAGCCATCCCCAGAACATTTTTTACCTTTTCAGCACAGTGGATGCATCCCTACGTTTTTTCTAGACTGTATTTTAACACTGGTGAAACTTTATTCACAATATTATGTTCTTAATTTACTGCAGGACTACATATATTATTTTCAATTCCTACACTCCGAATCTAACTATATACAAATGGGTTGTTCCCTTTTTCCGGAATCTCTTCACTCTATTTAGACATAAGATTAAGTAGCATATCCTTATCATCACCAAGTTTACACCTATTCTTGTCAGTATTTCCTTTGATTTCATTTTGATTGGTGGTCCATAAGCACTATATGTGTTTATGAGTGTGTGTGTGCACAAATACGTGCATGTGTGGGTGTGCTGTTTGAGAATGTGTGTGAGGTTGTATGTATCAGTGTGTGTGACTGTGTGTTTGTGCGTAAATATGTGTGTTTGTGCTCTTAAGAAACTAAAGAAAACCACATAAAATAATTGAGTGTAAAACCAAATAGCAAGACAAATATTTTAATATTGGATGCTAAATTTATATAAAAACAAAAAAGGGGCTATTACTTTTATGGGTACAACTTATTTCCTTAAAAGTGGCTTAAAGTAATTTTTGGTTTGAAATTAATTATAAATTAACAAAGTAACATATTACTAATTACTTAGTAATATTTTTACATTAGTATTATTTTTTACCTTTGTGACTGCAGCAAATACTCTTATATGAAGTTATGTCTTAAAGTTGATCTGCAGAGTCAGAGAATACATTTCTTTCTTTGGTCAACATTTACAAATCTTTTCCTGTTTTCATGGCCATTGTCATCATAATGAATGTTCCGTTGCAGCAAAAGACTGAAACATTCTAAAAAACTTAGCTGTTCTCACATTTGATTTATTCTTTTTTGTTATGATATTTAAATTTTTAAAGTGCAACAGGTTGTTTTAGAAGTGTTGGATAACAAATTTCTTGAAGATTTCCAGAAAACAAAAGTTCTATCAAAATGAGAAAAAACAACTAAGCGAAACTCCAAAACACTCTCCTTCAAACACTAACACGAGCTGGTTTAGTGGTGTCTACAAAGTGCCAAACCAACCTGGTAGAGGAAAAAAAATCATTAACTTGCCTGGTTGTTTTGGCTACATGTTACTAGTTTTACTTTTTCATTGAAATGCTTTGGCATTAGGGAGAAAAATATATATTGTAGATTGAAGAGTTAAAGAGCTTGCTTTATTCAATTAAGTAGATTTTTAAAAAAATATAATTCGAAGAACTAGGCTTCTCAGAAATTGTGGTTAAAGACTGAATTAATAAAGCAAATAATGGCATTTTCCTTTTAAATCAGATACTTCCCTGACATATTGAGACATCACTTTCTCTTTGAAACTTTCTCGTTTAATAGTAAGATTTTGTCCTTTTTCTTAAGCATATGTTCTTTTTTCAAAGTGAGATATCTGTGTACATCAAAAGAAGAGATGAAAATAAAACAAAATTTGATCAATTATTTGAGAAAAATAATAACTTTCCAAAAACTAGTAGGCTTTTTAAAAACTGACTTTAGAATCTGAAAGGACCAAAGAGAGAAAGGTTTGAGTTACACTAGGCATTATGTCATGACTCTACCATTTTACTAAATATTTAAAACATACCTGATATTGATAATATTTCAAAATTTTTAAAAATATAGTTTATGATAATTCATTGCAAATAAAGAAAATGGTCCATTTAAAAATATTAGAAATTAGAAAATTAAAGGTTTGATACTATGTTTGACATTTTATAAATGCATTTTTATACTCAATTATTACCATTTTACTTGCTATTAAGGTACAATATAGATGTCTGTATTGGTGGCTTCAGTTTAGTAGGTGATAATTTTACCTACTGTGTAAAAAAATTATGTTTTAAATTAAGGCAATGAAATATGGCTATTATTTTTGCTTTATGTAATAGGACAAATACACTAGTACTTGTTTTCCTTTCATATGCACTAATCATTAATAATGGAATAATATCTATTCAAAAATTACAATTAAACATTTCTTCTTGAATCCACGTTGAATGCTTCTAAAGATTCATGAATCAAGCAACATAATGTGATTATTTGCCATTTTTAGAATTTTAGTTCAACCCCTGGACAGATCATTTTCAATTCACCATCTTTTGTTTGTGTTGCAACATTCTGCATCTCTTGACACTTCTGCAGAATACCTGTTACAGTGTTTGTCTCTTCACCTCTTCCATACCCTAGTGTTCACACCTCAAGGAATTATCATGTTACAAGTAAACAAATATGTTCTATCTACCAGTTTGCAAAAGTGGGCAAAACAAGTTTTTTTTACCACTATTCAACATACACTGTAGATACATCTCATGCATGCTTATTAAGTTTTAATTGAAACATTAAATCTGAGGCTAAATTACTATTGAATAATACCACCTCTGTTAATTCTCTCGTACTTTGTTTGGCAAGCAAATCCACAACTGCTTTTTGTATATGAGATGTATTAATGGCTCAAAAAAATGACCTAAAGATTTTACCTGCTTAGAAAAAAAAAAAAAGAAAATAGGAGGAAATAAAGTGTTTTTCATTTGATTTTAAGAGGACCAAATACAGGATAATAAACATGTTTTCAAAAAATGCCATCTTTTGAAATGTGATGATGTATTTCTTTGTAAAAAGCTGAGGAATCTCCCCTGGAATTAGATTCCAGGTGTGGAATAACCAGATGTGGTTTTATCCCTGTACTGGAATCTGATTCAAGAGAGTTGATGATGTTGTCCATTACTAACTTCCAATTTCGTTTATGGAGTCTACATTTTCAGGGAAAATTAAATGATTCATAGGCACCCAATTCAGGAAGCGAGTGCAATCAGAACAACTGCTGGCAGAGATCTTTTGGGTTAAATTAGAGCAATGAGACAAGCTGGAGCATATTTACTAGTCTAAAAAACATACAACCCATTAATATATATATATACCATATCTGGCAATGGACACTTAGGTTGCTTCCATGTCTTGGCTATTGTAAATAGTGCTTCTATGAATATTGGGGTGCATTTATCTTTTCAAATTAGAGTTTTCTCTGGATATATGCCCAGGAGTGGGATTGCTGGATCATACAGTAAAAAGAATAAAATAATGCCATTTGTAGCAACATGGATAGACCTAGAGATTATCATAGTAAGTGAAGTAAGTCAGACAGAGAAAGACAAATATTATATGATATCTCTTATATGTGGAATCTAAAAAAAATGATATAAATGAACTTACTTACAAAACTGAAAACAGACTCACAGACATAGAAAACAAACTCACTTACCAAAGGGGAAAGGGGGGGCAGGGGAAGGGATAAACTGGGAGTTTGGGATTATCAGATACAAACTACTATATATAAAGTAGATAAACAACAAGGTCCTACTGTATAGCACAGGGAGCTGTGTTCAATATCTTGTAATAATTGAAAAGAATCTGAAAAAGAATACTCACAACCCATATGTATATACACATAAAACTGAATCACTTTGCTGTACACCAGAAACTAACACAATATTGCAAATCAACTATTCTTCAATTTAAAAAAAGTAAAATACTAAAAGTATGTTTCCAAGTTTACTTAGAGATAATTATTTCTGTAGAGCCATAATCATGAGGTGTTGTGGTATCTACAGTAAGCAGTTTAATATTGCACTTCAATTCAATGAAGAGAAGGCAGAAAATTGTGTGAATGGAAAACTTTATCATATGTCAGTGAATGTTATAAGTTACACTCCTGCCTCCTAGGCTGGCTAAACTTTTTAATCATTATGTTAAACAGAGAAAAATACAGATGGACACATTTTTCATTTATACTAATGCACTGCATGTGAATAGTCACCAATTTATTGAATGTCATATGGCAGGTATCATGTAGGATCTAATTTACTATATATTATATAAATTTGTATTTACATGTAATAGATTATACTTGCTAAGTATAAATATACATAGTGTGTGTGCACATACGTATGTGAAAGAATATGGAAAAAAGTATTTAGTTTCAAGTTTAAAATAGGAAGTGTTTAGGAACATTACAACATGTAAAAGTCTCTTTGGGAATGGATGTATCTTTCCCTAAAAATAAATGGAATATCAGAGTTTAGTTTTTAAATTGTCTTAATTTCCTCTCAGGGACATAAAAACTTCAAAAAGTGTTTAAAATTTTGAAGTAATTCTTTTTTCTGATACTAGCATATACATATCCTCATAAATTAATGGGGAAATGTGATCATGTGTCAATTATTAAAATTTGGTAGGAATTAAATGTATTAGGTCTATTTAGCATATTGGATGTGGTGTGCAAAAAGTACCCAGTCTTCTTAAAAACTTGGACAGTCCTTCAAGCATTTGCTTTCAAGAAGAGGTATTAAGTGGTCTTATGAACCACTTGTTTTCCAGAACACTGTTCAGAAAGACTTCAGGTTCTACCAAAGGACGGTTCTCTTATTATATCTGGTAAGATGCTGGTGTGAAGGTCTTCCTAGGCAGCTAACATTTCATGTCTGTCAGCCAAAGAAAGAATTCACAGAAGAGAGGGCTTCCATGTCAGCTGGTGTTTTGCTATCTTAAAATTATATTCCTACCCTGAATAAAATTACCTGTCATGAAGAATAAATTGCTTCCCATAGGTAGTTAAATGTCCTTGAAAAAAAATCTTCATATTATTGAAAAAATCTTGCTGACAATATTATTTTAAACACACTGATCACTCACTAGGTCCCTGTGAGAATAAATTTCCCATGAGTACTAGCAATGAGCAGCACACAGCCTACCCACCATGGAAAACCCAGTTCCCCT
This sequence comes from Phocoena sinus, assembly GCF_008692025.1. NCBI lineage: Eukaryota > Metazoa > Chordata > Mammalia > Artiodactyla > Phocoenidae > Phocoena > Phocoena sinus. The sequence goes on from NC_045769.1 coordinate 37,140,776, forward strand.
TTAAACTCCCAGCACCCTTCCCCCATATTCAAGCCACAGTAGGCTCCCAGCCAACTAAAACATGCTTCAAGTATGTGGTGAAGCATGACCAGACCCTCCCAACCACGACAGAGGAAGCCGTAAACCTGAGTGAAGTAGGAGGAAAGATAATTACCATCAATATGCCTCCCACGTGGGAAATGGTTAAACTTATCATTCCTCTCAGTGGTACGTTTGATGTAATATGTTCATTTTTGTGTTTATTCTTATGTTTCAGGATGTTGCCTAGGAAAATGTGTCTAGACAGAATGGAAAAGAGCCTTTTCAGTACGCGTTGTAATGGTTGTAAAATGAGCGACAAAATAACAGATCTGGCCATTTTATGGTGGAAACTTCTAGAAGGATTGTTTTCTGTAGTAGGGTATTTTGAACTTTTCTAAAATAGTTCTTGATACAGGGAACATTCCCATGAAATCTGAGTCTCCCAAAATCTTTCGGCAAATTCATCCTTGCTGTGCAGGATACTCTGAGAACTATACAGGACAAAAACAAACAAACAAAAAACAACCAAAAAATCAATCCTGATTTTAGAGAAATTGAATGATTACCAGCTCTTCAAAACTTAAGAATATGCCTGCTGAGCACTGCGAAGGTTAGTCAGAACTGCGACTGCGCTGACCAGAGCTACAATATTGTGCTTTATATGCAACCATTCACTCTATACCTCTGGGTAACATGGGACTGTTGTTACAAATAATAACAATGGTGACCAACATTGACGGAAGGTTTAGCAGGCATTGTATTCAATGTGTCATATAGATTATGTAATTGAATCATCCTTACAAACTTTGTGAACATGTCAGGTCATGAGAAAGCAATGAATATAAAGATGTAATCTGTGATAATTATATGTCTACCATTTACTGGGTATCTACTAAATGTCAGGCATTAACATTTATTACCTAGTCTAATCTTTATATACTCATTAGAAAGGTATCATTTTCACCATGGTTACAGTTCAGGAGAAAAGGCAAAGAGATCTTAATTAATTTGCCCGAAGTCACACAGAAGGTCTAGGACTCGAATTCATGTTCCACCACCAAAATCTGTGTTCTTACTAAAATACAAAAGATATTAAGTTTTCTGTTTTCACAAGGAATTTTTTTTAGGGGCTTAATGTGTTTCAGGCCTTGGTGATAGGCCAGGTATTAAACTCATCTTCTTGAATTTGAAAACCCATTTTTATTATATGGCTTACATTACATAGTTTATAATTTGAAGCTTTATTACTCAAAATTGTCTAAGATTATAGTAAGAACTCAGCTCAAATAAACTAAATTTGGGGTGCTCTAGATGGCTTTCTTATGTCCCAACTAGCAAATATGGCTTATTTTAAAGCAGGTTACAAACTAGTAGCCCACAGTCTGGGCCAAATTTGACCTATAGTTATTCAGTGTGTTTCACTCAGCCAGGAAAATGTTTAAAAATATTGAGCCAATATTTAAAAAATCAGATATTTCATATAAAAATCTGGATTTGAAACTTCTTTTAAACATTCAGAAGGCTCTAGCAATACTATGCCTACATTCTCATAGATCAACATCTGGCAGAAGCAAAGTAGCAGCTGCCCCATTAGATGGCTTGTGTTCTGTTTGCCACAGTTTCCAACCTTTCCTGATGCCTCTGCCCTCCTGAGGCTGTAGGTTGCCTTTGAAAATTACATTTATACTATTGCCTCTGCTACCATGTCACCACCAAAAGTTATATAATAAGAAATGGAATTGAAGAACTGTTTTCTATAAGCCTGAAGGAGAGCATACATCTTTGTGAAAATGAAAAACATGGCCACACATTAATATAAAATTCCTAGTTCCCTTCTCTAACTTATATGAGTCTTCTTTTTTTTATTAATCTAGCTAAGGGTTTGTCAATTTTATTTTTTTCAAAAATTCAACTTTTAGTTTAAAATTTTTTTCTATTGTTTTCCTTTTCTCTACTTCTTTTCTGATCCTTATTATTTCCTTCATTCTGTTAACTTTCCGTTTTCTTTTCTTCCTTTTCTCGTTCCTTGATGTGTAAAGTTAATTTGAGATCTTTCTTCTTTCTTAGTGTAGGTGTTTATTGCTATAACCTTTCCTCTTAGTACTACTTTTACTTCATCCATAAGTTTGGTAAATCGTGTTTTCATTTTCATTTGTCTTGAGATATTTTTTAAATTCCCTTTTTTTTTTTTTTTTGCGGTACACGGGCCTCTCACTGTTGTGACCTCTCCCATTGCGGAGCACAGGGTCCGGACGTGCAGGCTCAGTGGCCATGGCTCACGGGCCCAGCTGCTCCGCGGCATGTGGGATCTTCCCAGACCGGGGCACGAACCTGTGTCCCCTGTATCAGCAGGTGGACTCTCAACCACTGTGCCACCAGGGAAGCCCTTAAATTCCCTTTTTATTTTCTCTTTGACCCAGTGGGTTGTTCAAGAATGTGTTATTTAATTTCCACATATTTGTGAATTTTCCCACTTTCTTGCTATTATTGATTTCTAGTTTCATTCCATTGTGGTTGGAAAAGTTACCTGGTATGATTTCAATCTTCTTAAATTTGTTAAGCCTTGTTTTGTGACCTAACATGTGACCTATCCCGGACAATGTTTCCTTATACAGTTGAGAAGAATGCATATTTTATTGCTGTTGAGTGAATAATTCTACATATGTCTGCTAGGTCTATTGGTCTATAGTGTGTTCAAGCCCCCTGTTTCTTTATTGATTTTTCAGGTTAGATGTTCTTTGCACTATTGAAAGTGAGGCATTAAAGTCTCCTACTATTATTGTATTCCTGTAAATTTCTTCTTTCGGATCTGTCAATATTTGTGTTGTATACAAATCCACCCCCTTATCCATGGGAGATATGTTCCAATACTCCCAATGGATGTCTGAAACCACGGATAGTACCAAACCCTATATATACTATGTTTTTTTCTATACTAATGGGCAAGTAGTGTATACAACATGGGTATGCTGAACAAAGGGATGATTCACATCCCAGGCAAGCCAGAGAAGGATGGCACAAGATTTCATCTCGCTACTCAGAATAGGGTGCAATTTAAATGTATGAATTGTTCACATGGGGAAGAGATTTTCCACGACTAGGACTAGAATTATGATCCTTATCTGTTTTATGTATGTCCTTCAATTTTTATAGCAATAGAGAAAGAAAGGATTGTGAGTAATTGGTCCCCAAAGGTGAAAACACTGCTGCAGACTGAAGTCACAGAGTATCAGATTTGGAAGAGCCCTAGGAGTCATCTAACCTTGTTATCTTCTTGGTGGGAAAATCTAGTGGCTAGACTGTTGACTTATTCTAAGTTGCACTGTTGATGGCACACTTGGGGCTAGAATTCAAGACATAAACATTATTCAAAAAAAATAATAAATGTAGGAATTGTTTATTTCTAGAATTTTCCATTTAATATTTTCAGACTATGATTACCTGCAGGTAACTGAAACCACAGAAAGCAAAACCAAGGATAAGGTAGGATTACTGTACTTAGGTATTCTGATGTTGAGTGCACCTATATTTACAATTGTTATATCTTCTTGCTGAGTGGACACTTGTATCATTATGAATGACCTTCTTTGTCTCTAAGAGACAGTTTTTGACATAAAATCTACTTTATCTGGATTAGTATGGCCACTCCTGCTTTCTTGTGGTTACTATTTGGATGTAATATCTTTTTCATCTTTTCATTTTCAGTCTATGTGTGTCCTTGAATCTAAAGTGGGCTCTAGTATACAGCATACACTTAGATCATTCAGTCACTCAGTGCCTTTTTTTATTGGAGAGTTTAGCCCATTTACATTTAACATGATTATTGATAGAGAAGGATTTACTATTGCCATTTTGTTAACTGTTTTCTGTTTCTCTTGTAGTTATTTTGTCCCTCTTTTTCTCTCTCGCCGTCCTCCTTTGTGTTTCTTTTTGGGTTTGTTTGGTTCTTTTTTGCCTTTTTAAAAAAAATTTTATTGATAGGTTTTGATTCCTTTGTCTTTTTTTGTGTGTAACTTCTGTAGGTATTTTCTTTGTAGTTACCAAGGGGCTTATGTAAAATATCATAAGGTTATAACAGACTATTTTAGGCTGATCAAAAATAAACTTCACTTGCATATAAGAACTCTTTGCTTTTACCTCTCCTCCCCTTAACATTATATGCTATTGATGACAAAATTTGCATCTATTTACATTATGTATACATTAATATCATTTAGTTATAGTTGTTTTTGATACTTTTGTCTTTTAACATATATGATAGAATTAAAAGCAATTTGCCCACCACCATTATAGTAATACAATATTCTGTTTTTCCCTTCCCTAACTTATTTACTTGGCTGTCCCGTAAAAGTGTTTTAGCGCAACCCCTGTTCAAATGCTACACTCTTCCAAGCATGCTTTCTGAAATCCTGAGAAGGGTTCCTGCAGATAGGAGTGTAGTTGACTGGGAGGCAACAGGACTCTGCCAGCCCTCCATTCTAGTCGGCCCTCATTTTTCCTAGAGGGGTTTCCTTTTTTGCCCCCCAGTCTGTTTTGTTTATATATTTGCAAACAATTTTTGTTGAGATAGATGATACTATTGTAAAACTTAAGTTCAGAAATTACCCTTGTTATTGTATTTGTTGCTTACAAGAATGAATATTAGAATATCTGTATGTATCTTCACACTGTTATGAAAAAGATGACTAGGTGAGACATATCTGCACCCCAAATCTCAGAGGACTTAAACCTTTGAAGCTCCACAGAGAAAGAGTTAAATAACAGAAACGTAATTTGTAACAGAACAGGAAGTGACACCTAGGGAATTCTTCTTTCATTTCTTCTGTATGGGATCACACCTGTTCCACTTCATATAACATTTATTTGCTAATACTTGTCAACTTTGGATCATGGTTTCCTTGTCATTAATTGTCCTCCTGTTAGAAGTGGTAGCAGGTTGGTTGGGATAATGAGTTCTTGGGCGAGACTACACAGATTTGACTACCAGCTCCTCCATTTACTAGGTACATGCCTTTGTACAAGTTTTGTTTAACCTTTCTGAGCCTCAATATCTTCACAGGATAAGGAAGATAACAGTAGCCCCTACCTCACAGGGCTGTTTGAGGACTAATGAGTTACTATATATAAGATACACAAAATAGTTGATAGCACAGTAACATCTCAATAAACATTAGTTATTACTATTTTTATTTCCTCTGGAATGGAATGGAGGCAATGGGATTCTCCCAAAGGTCATAAACTTAACCTGTTCACAACCGATTCCTTGGTTTTGCTGCAAAGCTGATCCTCCCCATTCTCTCTCCTCTCAGTAAATTGTAATCTAGAATTGTGTTGGCCAGAAATTTGAGTGCTGCCCCACCACTTTCTCTCATCCTCCCTAAACAGATGATCAATATTAATGTGTTCATCAATTCCAAAATCTTTCTTGAATACAACCTTTTCTCTCCTTTCATACTCTCAGCTCTGCTAGCCCAAGACACCATTATATCTCATTTGGTCTCCTGCCTTCTTAATGGTCTTCCAGATTTTATTCTTGTCTCTTCCCAGTCTGTTTTCCAAGCAACACCAGAGTGAGCATGGTAAAACAAAAACAAATATTTGGATCCTGTCACATCCTGCTTAACCCCTTCAATGGCTTCTCATTGCAGTTGGAATAAAGTTTAAATTTCTTAACAAATTGAGCTGGTTCCCAAAACTAGCTTCATTTCTTATCACTCTCCCACTCTCATACTTGGCTCCAGACAACTTAGCCTCTTTTTGGTTTCATGAACACAGGAAAGTCTTTCCTGTCTGTGACTTTCACACATGCATTCTCCTCTGCTTAAGCTGCCCATTCTCCCTTACATGGAGAGCTCTTCTCATGTTCTAGGTATTGGCATATTGTCAAGTCTTCAAAGACTTGATTTTATAATGACCTGATAAGGAGATTTCCCTGCCCATAATTCCCTATTATAGCACCTGATTGTCTCCTTCATGATTTGTAATTTGTAATAACACCCAGCAATTACAGGAATGGATGAAGAAGAATGAATAAATGAAGATATGCATAAGTACATGCACGCACACACACACACACACACACACACACACACAGTGTGCTTATTTCCTCAGTTATCATTTACTTTGTTCACTAGATTATAAGCCCCACAACTGAAGGGTCATGTTTGTTGTATTTTCACCAAAATATCTCCAGAGACAATAGAAGACTTCAATGAATATTTGTGGAATAAATACATGAATAAAAATTTTCCCAGACTGAAACCATGAAAATATTCAAAAAGGACAAAATGTTCGAGAAGAGTAAAAAATTGTGGATGATCAAAAGTCATTCCTAAAGAACATCCCAAAGAGCTGACCACCCATAGGTCAAGCGTTGTGCTACAGACATGTTACCAAAAAAGGTGCATCACTACTTGGAGTTGATGACACGAAGGGAACCTCTGTTCTCCCTCAAAATATCTCATGTTGTCACCCTGAGAGAATCACTGCCCTCAACATCATGTTGGTCAGATCAGGGTGGTAACAATTATTAAATGATCACAAGAAAAGTAATTAAATTGGGAGCAAAATCTCAACTCTTAAAGAGTGTCAACATAAATCATAAAGTAACTCTAGGGTTTTTCTTGCTGTTTATCCAAAATGACTAGTGAATTTGAGGGGAAATACAACTTTCCGTGTAAAGTAAAGATATTATTATTTTGTTTTGTTTTTCCTGACTGCTAAAAAGTATAATACCATCTCCGACCCTCTAATGTGCTCAAATACTAATACCAATACTCCTACCCTCTACTAGCACGGAGTATCAGTAAATCATATAAAGAAAGAGAAATGCGTCATCTCTATGATGTTAACATAGTTTGATAACACCTCACAGTCTGAGAGGTAGCTATAAATAGTATCTTACCAGAGACTCTTGACTCTGTGAAATAAGAACATTCACTATGCAGAGGAACTAACTGTTGCACCATTTCAAATAAGAAGCCTTTATGAGTAGGTCAGTAACTCTAACAACTGCATTTATGTGGATTGTCACGATGACTACAAAGGCCATGCTTCTAAGCAGATCATGAGAATGATTATGCTTAAGGGCTACTTTGAATAAAAACAGAGCCTGTGTCTCTTGAATCTACTTTCTGAATTGCATACAACTACTTCAGTGAAAACCAAGCAATACTCTTCTGAGGGAAGCTGTCTCACACTTCCCAAAGGCACTCTCCTGGCTACTCCATCTATGGGCTTATTCAGGAAACCCTCGAGTTTCCCTGGACACTGAGGCAACCCTTAGAAATGGGTTGTATCGAGAACACAAAATCCAAGGTTTCTCCAACTCATACTTTCTAAGAAGATGCAATTTGGTGTCAATGTTTTAGGGCATAACATGAAGCAGGTTTTCTCTTGAACGGTTAAGGCCTGACAAGTGCCTCTTCTTAGCCCTGGCACCTTGTTCCTATATATGTTTGCTAGTTTAGCTGCACAAAGAAACACATTTAGGAGAAGAAAAAAAAAAAGATAAATAGATTTTGCCAGGTTGGCTCTGAACCTATCTTTCACACCACTGTGAAGTGCGCTGCCAGAACGTGCGATATGTAGTTAGAAGCAGCAGATGGAAAAGCATTTTTGAGGGGCTTTTTGATGGTTCTGAATCTATGCAGCATTTACACACCAAAGCATGCTTGTTCATCTGTTATATATTTAGGGATATTTAAACTGTGAACATTTGTCTTCCTTAAAGACTACAAAAGTATCTGGAGGCTGACTGACTTACTAAATAGACGTAGTAAATTGATCAATAATTAGTTTGACATCCCTTACTCCCCTGCCCCCTCATTCCCATCCAACTCCTGGCCCCCATTCTGTATTGCCTGGCAGTAACCTTATGTGGGGCCGCGAGCATCCTATGTAGTTGACAAATGTCACAGCACCAAAAGAAATGTACCCTCCGTGTGTGTGTGTGTGCGTGTGTGTGTGTGTGTGTGTGTGTGTGTGTAGATCGAGAAAGAGAGGGAAGCACTTTTAAGAATATCTATTGAAAACGTGTGGCCATGGGATGATATTTAATGTTGTCCTCTAATTCAGCAAAAGGCAGAAGTTTCCACAGTCAGGGACTTTATGCTTAGAACTTTCTCCTACGGTTTCTAAACATGATAGAGAAGATGAATGTCACCAAAACAATATAGGCTTGAATGAGTTGTGTGTTTCCCCAATTGCACGTGTCCTACCCAAAGGAGACCAAAGAAAATAAATCAAAATCTTTGAAATTTAACCCTGGTGCTATGGACTGAATATTTGCTGTCGCTCCAAAATTCATATGTTGAAGCCCTAATCCCCAAAGTGATGATATTTGGAGGTAAAACCTTTCAAAGGTAATTAGGTTTAGATGAAGTCATGAGGATGCAGTCTCATGATGGGATTAGTGCCCTGATAAGAGGAAACCAGAGTGTTTGCTCCCTCTCCCCTCTCTGTGTAAGGATGCAACAAGGAGGCTGTCTGCAAATCAGGAAGAGGGGCTTCACCAGACAACAAATCTGCTAGAGCCTTGATCTCCCCAGTCTCCAGTACTGTGAGAAAGCCACCCAGTCTATGGTATTTTTTACAGCAGCCTGAGCTCACCAAGACACCTGAGATAAATTGATAGCCACTTTGCAGAACTAGCGCCCAAATGGATGCTAAATCCATAGTATTTAAATTTAAAAAATAGTATTCTCTGAATCAGCCATCTGTGTTTATTATATACCCTGCCACCCATTCCTACTTTGGGTGCCCAATCTGGCAATTTCAGAGGAAGAAGTTATGGCAAGAACAGGTAAGCAGCTATTTATGGCCAACAAAGGCACTGTTGAAACATGGTATCTACTAGGAAGATAGAATTATTGACTCTAGATTTTTCTGTGAATTCTTAAGGCCCAAGATTATTTAAGAATTTCCCAAAGCTAGCCTCAGCTCTTCATCAGACATCACACCATTAAGTGCTATGGGGGATGTGAAAGAAAAAAAGGAAGGCAGGCAGAACTCAGAAAACACGCAAACACAAATTTAATGAAATGTTCACAAATTAAACCACAACTTTTTTCTAATGGAAAAAAATTATATCAGTTTTTGACCTTCAAAGCAAAGTTTATTTTCTCACTACTTTAGTCATCATTCGGTTTACAATAATTAATATTCAGAGAGAAAAAATAAATTAAAAAAATCAATTATTTGAAACCCAAGGATCTCCCGTATTTTACTTGCTGTGTGTCAGAGGGCTGGGAACACTGACCATCTACCTCACAGCCTAGACTCTAAAACTCCCTAAATTAATTAACATATGCAAAATACTGAGCTCAGCATGAGTCCCAGAAGAGGCAATCAATAGGTATCAGTCTCCATCCCCCTTACAGGGTTATTTTGAGGAATCATAAGCAAATATTGCGTGGCACATATTAGGGGCTTAATAAATGTTAATGTCCCTCTTTCTGCCCTTTCCCTTGTACTTAAACAAAAACAAAAGCCATGGCATTTTAAAATATGAAACTCTGATAAATTTGAAAGAACATTCTGTGGACCCAAGAATGAAAAAATAAAAATGATATCTTCTAACTAAAAATAATGTTTGCGAAACTGATTTGCATTTCAAATTTTGGCAGTACACCTATGAAGGGTGTCTCTGGCTCAGAATTCTGGCAAGAGGTGATGAGGACTTGAACTAAGGTGGTGGCAGGAGATTGGAGACAAATGGTTATAAGAGGCGGGATAGCAGAATTGTCAGGACTTGAGTGCTGTCGACAGACAACCTGATTCCATCTCGGCACCAACCCTTACTAACTGTGCAATTCAAGGACTTGTCTAACTTTCCCATCTATGAAATAAAGAAGAAAATAATCCCGACTTCACTGATGGATGTGAGGATTAAATGAAGACAATACATGTAAGGCATGGTTCCTGATGTGTTTATGCAATAAATTATGGCCATTATTAATAGGTGTCATTTATTATTATGTGCACATTCACAATTAAAAGTATGTGCTTTATTATTTTGTCCTCAGTTGATCCCCGATTATATTAAGAACCTTGACTGATGTTGAGCATCTTTTCATGTATTCAGGGAAATTCAAATCAAAACCACAATGAGATATCACCTCGCCCCTGTCAGAATGGCAACAAACCAAAGACGACAGATAACAAGTGTTGGTGAGGATATGGAAAAAAGAACTCTTGTGTTGGTGGGAATGTAAATTGGTACAGCCACATGGAAAACAGTCTGAAGTTTCCTCAAAAACAAGAACTACCATATGACCCAGCAATATCCACTTCTGGATATATAGCCAAAGGAAGTGAAAACAGGATATCAAAGAGATATTGGCACTTCTATGTTCCTTGCAGCATTATTCACAATAGCCAAGACATGGAACAATGTAAGTGTCCATCAACAGCTGAATGGATAAAGAAGATGTGGCATATATACAATGGAATACTACCCAGCCATAAAAAAGAATGAAATCTTGCCATTTGCAATAACATGGATGGACCTAGAGGGTATTACGCTAAGTGAAATAAGTCAAAGAAAGAAAATTACCATATGATTTCACGTATATGTGGAATTCGAAAAACAAACGAACAAACAAAAGAGAAATAAACTCACAGATACAGAAAACAAACTGGTAGTTTCCAGAGGGGTAGGTTACTGGTTACTGGGAGAGCTAAATAGGTGAAGGGAATTAAGAGGCATAAATTTCCATCCATATAATAAATAAATCACAGAGTGTAATGTACAATATAGGGAACATATTCATAATATTATAGTAACTTTGTATGGTGACAGATGGTAACTAGACTTAGAGTGATCATTTCAAAACATATGTGAATATCAAATCACTATTATATACACCTGAAACTAATATGATATTGTATATCAATTATATTTGAATAAAAAGAAAATATCTTTCACTGAAAAAGAAAACCTCTCCCATGTGGAGATGGGACTGTTTATTCTGTGAAAAAAGAATATAAATCAAAATCGCTAATACAGTAGTCATAACATAATGTCAACTTGGGACTTGAAAATCTGGCATTTGGTTTTTGAGTCCTGTTTCAACAAACAACACAGAATTCTGGTGTCCCAGGTATTGGCCAGAAAGCTCAGACTTGAACTGAGTGCTGTTCAATTCCTGCTGATATTCAGTCGGAAAAATACATTTAAGAAACAGAGTCTAAAATGGAGTGTGCCCACCCATTCCCCACAGTAACCTAAATGTTAGTCTCTGATTCACGATAAAAGCAGTGGCCCAGGCTAGTTATCTTTCTATTGAAATATTTGGCTACATTTATCTTTTAATTCAGAGTCAGTAAAAGACTCATTTATATGAAAAATATTTTTTAACACTAGGCAAACCAGAGACATTACCCATTAAGCTATTTAATTATCTCTATATAGGACTCTACATAAAAATTTCTCTTAGATATTCATCTTATGAAAAGTCACCCCTAAAGAAATAATATTTGTGGATTTATTTTCTGTTTTTAATCAATAGTACATTATTTGGTTGTGGCTTTCAGGGATCTCATGATTAAATTTTGTGTTCACTATAATATGATTTCTAATAAAAGTTAATAAAATTGGTGGATTGTTTCCCATCTTCTTCCACCATTCTTTACCCATCATTATGGAAAGATGTAGCTAAAGGACTTGGTAAGGAATTGGTAGATAACAGCAGGTCAACAGACAGTTAGTTGAATTTCAGTATTTTTCATTCTGGTCTATAGGTTTGCTTTATATCCTGATGACATCAAACAGATTTTATCCCTGATAATTTACTAAAGATTTTTGTATTATATTTTAAGTGAGTTTAATCCATACTTTTCTTAGTTTTTTTCTTATATCTTTTATTGGTCTTATTTTCTGATGATGGGATTTCTGATATCAGAATTTCCAGAATTTCTTATAGTTGGGAAACTTTTTATTTTCTTTTATTCTATAAAAGATGTTAAATGAATTAAGAATTTTCTGTCAAGTTTTTTGAAAGACGTTCTCCATGAAACTCTGTGAGCCTAGTAACTTTTACAAAGGGAAATTTCTTTGATAATTTTTTAGCATCCGCTATGGTTACTAACATATTCAGGTTTTGTTGTAATTTTTAATAACATTTACAAGTTAAATTCATGAATATTATCAATTTCCTGTTTTCTATTATCTAATTTGTTACTTTGTTTTTTATGTTTTTTGGTAATTCCTCTTCCAGCTTTCATTTCCTGCTTTTCTCCAGCTTCTCCAGGTAGGATCATTTAATTTGTTTTTCTCTCCCTTTGGTTTCTTGCTTAACGATGTTTCCTTTGATTTCTGCTGTAACTAGCTTGAAATTACTAATAATAAGAAAAATTTTTATGTAAATAAGGTAAAGTCAGAACTCAGCACATAGTCAGTATTTAATTATGCAATTTATAATAGAGCTAAATTTTATTAAGCCCTTTCTATGTACCATATGATTTTCTAGTTGCTTTATATATATTCACTATTTACTCTCTAAAACCACTTGATAAGGCAGCTACAATTATTTTATTCCCATCCTCACAATGTTACACATTTAAGTGGCAAAGCCACGATTTGAACTAAAGAAGTCTGACCTCAAAGTCTGCGCTGTTAATAATCATGCTATACTATCTCTCATATGATGAAGATTTCAATTTTCCAATTTGGCAATAATTTTTTACACAAATATCCCTGGCAAACGTAAATACATGCTCACTTTCATATACTCAATACAACCAAAAAAAAAAAAATCTTTTTACTACACATGACAATCAGTTTAACAAATGGTCATTCTTTTCCCAGGAAGTCCCTGTTTTGGTAGCTGTGGTAAATTGTTGAGTCCCCTTTCCATTGAAAAGATTAATTTCAGCATTTTCCCTCAAAGGCTAGCTAAAACCAGAAACTACCACAATTCTAACGACTAGATTGTTTCAAAACGAAGGCAGTCATTTAATATAAAATAAGATTTGACCTGAATCTTGACCCTTTATTGGACTGAAACCAAACCTCAGCTTTTCCAGAGCTTTGAGAATGAACTTTGGGTTGGCTTCCTCTCCTTTGTTTTTATACACCTCTTCACTTTGGGTTTATCCAGGCTGAAAAGCTGAAAGACCAAAATACCAGAGGGAAGATGCCTTCCAGACCCAGGAGAATCAAGAATGTTGAAAATCTAAGAAGAAAATCTGTTGTTTTCTTTTTTTAGTGTTTTCTAATGGTGTTTCTAAATCACTATTGTTTTGTTTTGTTTTGTTTTTTAATAATTGGGTAAACTTTAAGTGAAGCTTTTTTGAATCACTATTGTTTAAATAGAAAATCAGATGTTTATTTGCCTAATAAAATATAAGGTTATTTTATTACAACAAAAATAAAATTCTGGACTATCTCACTAACAAACTTATAGTAGAGTGATTAAAGCAGAGTCCTTCCAAACATTACAAGCTCTGTGACCTGGGAAAGACACTTACCCCTTCTAGCCATCTATGATGAGATCAAAAATGGTACCTACAACTAGGGTTGACATGAGTTTTCTATAAGTTGACGCTTGTTAAACATCATCATCATTATCTTCATAGCAGCAGCAAACACTTACATAGTTCTTACTGTGTGATAGGCTATATTCTACGTGTTTTATGTATATTAATTTGTCTATAACAATGTTATGAGATAGCTACTGTTGTCATTAGTTTAAGAGGAGCAAATTGGGGAAGACTGATTAAATAAACTGCTCAGACTCATTGTTTATAAGTGATAGAGGGGATTCAAACCAGGCAATCTGACTCCCAAGATGCTTTTAACCATCGCACTGCACCATGCTTTCAGAAACAATCATTCTTAAGTTTTTAAAAAATAATACATAAATAACTCCTCAAATTAAATAAAATATCAAATCAAGGTAAATATATTCAACATAAATAATACATGGATAAGTGTTTGCATATTTTATTCAGTTGAAATTAAAATGTATAGTCCTAAAAGAATTTAGGCAAGACATCTGTACAGATGCACATAGATATGCATATATCCATACTTCCAGAGGTTTGTATAAAAACAAAATAACTAATCAATTTTACGTTCTTCATTAAACTTATTGAGATAATTGTAGATTCACCTACAGTTGTAAGAAACAACACAGAGAGATCCCATGTACCCTTTACTCAGTTTCACCCAACGGTAGCATTTTGCAAAACTACGGTGCAGATCACAACCAGAATATCGAGATAGATATATAATATATATCTAATATATTTAAGATACAGAAGATTTCCAAGGATCTATCATGTTGCCCTTTTACAGACACATTTACTCCCCTCCTGTCTCCTGCCCCTTCTTTTTTTTTAAACATCTTTATTGGGGTATAATTGCTTTACAATGGTGTGTTAGTTTCTGCTTTACAACAAAGTGAATCAGCTATACATATACATATGTTCCCATATGTCTTCACTCTTGCATCTCCCTCCCTCCCACTCTCCCCATCCCACCCTTCCAGGCTGTCACAAAGCACCGAGCTAATATCCCTGTGCCTTGCGGCTGCTTCCCCCCAGCTATCTACCTTACTACGTTTGTTAGTGTGTATATGTCCATGACTCTCTCTCGCCCTGTCAAAACTCACCCTTCCCCCTCCCCATATCCTTAAGTCCGTTCTCCAGTAGGTCTGCGTCTTTATTCCTATCTTACCCCTAGGTTCTTCATGACATTTTTTTCCCTTAAATTCCATATATATGTGTTAGCATACGGTATTTGTCTTTTTCTTTCTGACTTACTTCACTCTGTATGACAGATTCTAGGTCTATCCATCTCATTACAAATAGCTCAATTTCATTTCTTTTTAAGGCTGAGTAATATTCCATTGTGTATATGTGCCACATCTTCTTTATCCATTCATCCGATGATGGGCGCTTAGGTTGTTTCCATGTCCTGGCTATTGTAAATAGAGCTGCAATGAACATTTTGGTACATGACTCTCTTTGAATTTTGGTTTTCTCAGGGTATATGCCAAGTAGTGGGATTGCTGGGTCATATGGTAATTCTATTTGTAGTTTTTTAAGGAACCTCCATACTGTTCTCCACAGTGGCTGAACCAATTCACATTCCCACCAGCAGTGCAAGAGTGTCCCCTTTTCTCCACACCCTCTCCAGCATTTATTGTTTCTTGATTTTTTGATGATGGCCATTCTGACTGGTGTGAGATGATATCTCATTGTAGTTTTGATTTGCATTTCTCTAATGATTAATGATGTTGAGCATTCTTTCATGTGTTTGTTGGCAGTCTGTATATCTTCTTTGGAGAAATGTCTATTTAGGTCTTCTGCCCATTTTTGGATGGGGTTGTTTGTTTTTTTGTTATTGAGCTGCATGAGCTGCTTGTAAATTTTGGAGATTAATCCTTTGTCAGTTGCTTCATTTGCAAATGTTTTCTCCCATTCTGAGGGTTGTCTTTTGGTCTTGGTTATGGTTTCCTTTGCTGTGCAAAAGCTTTGAAGTTTCATTAGGTCCCATTTGTTTATTTTTGTTTTTATTTCCATTACTCTAGGAGGTGGGTCAGAAAGGATCTTGCTGTGATTTATGTCATAGAGTGTTCTTCCTATGTTTTCTTCTAAGAGTTTGATAGTTTCTGGCCTTACATTTAGGTCTTTAATCCATTTTGAGCTTATTTTTGTGTATGGTGTTAGGGAGTGATCTAATCTCATACTTTTACATGTACCTGTCCAGTTTTCCCAGCACCATTTATTGAAGAGGCTGTCCTTTCTCCACTGTACATTCCTGCCTCCTTTATCAAAGATAAGGTGTCCATATGTGCGTGGGTTTATCTCTGGGCTTTCTATCCTGTTCCACTGATCTATCTTTCTGTTTTTGTGCCAGTACCATACTGTCTTGATTACTGTTGCTTTGTAATATAGTCTGAAGTCAGGGAGCCTGATTCCTCCAGCTCCTTTTTTCGTTCTAAAGATTGCTTTGGCTATTCGGGGTCTTTTGTGTTTCCATACAAATTGCGAAATTTTTTGTTCTAGTTCTGTGAAAAATGCCAGTGGTAGTTTGATAGGGATTGCATTGAATCTGTAGATTGCTTTGTCCTGCCCCTTCTTAACTTCAAACCACTAATCTGTTCTTTCTTCTAAATTTGTCATATGCAAATATCCATATTTCCCAAAGTTTCCACAGATATAAAACAGCTAACTGATTTTATGGTATTCTCAATTTTCTTTGTGTCTGTTACATCCTTAGAGTTGCTTACTGAATTTCCTTGAGTCTAGGGATAGGGATGAGAGTGGGCACAAGTGTGAATAATGAGAAAAGTAGCAGCATAAGAAAACATATACAAGAGGGGCTCTTTCTTGTTTCTCTGCACCAATCTTCTTCCCATATTTAACGCCTGGTTTCAACAACAGTTTCGTGATTTATAAGAGTGAAGCACTTTTCTAAAAGATTCATTTTCCAAGAACTTACACCAAAAAACTTTCATTGTAATAACACCATATATCTGCTAGTTTACATTGTCTTTCATGAATGAAGGAAGCATTACCTGAAAATGTCGAAAAGAAGTTATCTATCCATAATGAAAGGACCCTAGATTACTAAAGACTTTGCACAGAAGGATCAAGATTTCATAGAGAGTATGACCAACACATCCACACACAATGCACAGAAAACAGCAGAAGTTAACAGTTTATTTGTGGAATCTGGAGCCATACCTGACTGATTGCTTTATAATAAATACTGTTACTGTTACTTGCAGTGGTATTTTATTCTCATTTCTGGTACTTGTTTAATAAGCTTGCATTACACTTACAATAGAAAATAATACTTTTAAACAGAACTATGATGAACTTATTTTCCTTGTTCTGTGCCACAGGGGCTGTTCTGGAGAAGGAAATATACAAATGTATAGTATCTTGCATATGGTGTGTGTATTACATCCCAACTTCTCTGTATATTATATTCTGAAAAACTAGTGTGCAAATATTTACTAGGAAAGAGTGATTATTTTATTTATCATTGCCTAAATCAGAATTAATCTTGATTTTATGAATAGGCCAGTAAAAATTAATTATCTTGCATATAGCGCTGATCAAAAGTTGCCTTGTACACTTTGTAAAATATTACTTCTCAAATAATTTAACGGCTTAAAATTTTATTGGCATTGCATAAGTTAGATTACAAATAAGGTGTAGTTTTGGAATTAGCAAAAAAAAAAAAAACTTGACAAGAAAATGTAATCACTCTGAATTTGTTTATATTTAATAATAAACTATCCTCACATTTTCCTAGTCTTCATTCCTGTTTGAACTTTGCTTTTCCTTAATCTCTTTTTTCTAGAAGCTAAATCTAGATTTGGCTTTATGCTTTGAAGTAGGTTGGTGAGTAGTTAAAAAAGTAAATAATAGCATTTTTTCTTTTCTATCTCCCCTCCTCTATATTAATCCTTTTAAATATCTTTGTCCTTTGGAGAGATAGTTGTAATACGTACAAAACTATTCCTAATATGATCTAATCAACTGATTCTCAGAGTTCCCATTAGGGATGAATATTGCCAATGGCTAATGGGATATAGTAAAAAAAAAAAAAACCGAGAGTCATGAACAAATATGAGATTTCTCTAGACGTACCCATGCCCAAAGATCTTTGGAAACCCCAAACAAGCTACTTATCAGGAAAGCACAAATGCCCCAAGTAGTAACACACAATTTCATTATTCTGAATATTCTACTGATAACCAATATCCTGCAGCCAGTCCTTTCATACATAGTTCCTCCCACCTTTGGCAAAAGCATTTGCAACATCTGTACAGCATTAAAGGGTATGGTAAATGCTTCCTCTTCTCTTCAAAGGCAGTTTTGTTTTGTTTTGTTTTATTTGTTTTTTAGGCCTAGGTAATATGAAGGCAGCCATTTGAAATGTATACAGCAGATTCTTTGTTCAAATCTGGAAGTTGGCACATGGCAAATTTGCTGATTTGTTAGCTCCCTCTTTTTCACCTTGATATTTTGATCATGGTATTTGTAGGCTCACGGGAAGAAAAGTCATCTTTCTTTTATCTAAGTTCTAGTTGCTAGCAAGTAGATGATCGGCAACTCAAGTCTCAGTAACTTAATAGGCACACTTGATTAAAGTTCATTTAAGCCTTTCCCAATAAGTGCTCTGTGAAATGAAGCAAACAGGAGAGCATCCATCTGCTTGGGCTGACTTACCTCCAGTCTCAGCAAATAGAGGTGAAATCCTCATTAGGACTATCAAATACAATTTTAATGTCCGCTTAGAACTGGGTAGCCATTCAGAAAAAAAGAAACATGAAGATTTATAAAGTTTACAATCCTGGCAAATTGCACATTTGTTCAATCTTACTACCCTTCCAAAATAATTTTTTTTCAGAGGTGCAAATGGTCAGATTGCAAAGTGGGTATCGTGTAAAAATCAAACGTGCTTGCTTCAGAATCAAGTGTAAACAATGTTAAACTGCTCAAGGTGATCTAACGGCCCACCTTTATCCCTCCAATGAAACCCCTCTTGGTCCCTGGGATCCCTGAGTCATCATCCTGAGTCTGTGTGTTGTTCTGTAGCAACACATCAGCTCCCGGTTCTCCTGTCCAGAGGTAACTCAAAGTTCTGTTAAAGCTAACTTAGGAAACATGTAGAATATAAAGGAAGTATCTGGGAGTGTGCGTGCGTGCATGCACATGTGTGTATGTGTGTGTGCGTGCGTGCGTGTGTATGTGTGTGCTGGCACCCATTAAAACATATCTACTGGGGGCTTCCCTGGTGGAGCAGTGGTTGAGAGTCCGCCTGCCTAAGCAGGGGACAGGGGTTCGTGCCCCGGTCCGGGAAGATCCCACATGCCACGGAGCGGCTGGGCCTGTGAGCCATGGCTTCTGAGCCTGCGTGTCCGGAGCCTGTGCTCCGCAACGGGAGAGGCCACAACAGTGAGAGGCCCGCGTACCGCAAAAAGAAAACAGAACAAAAAAAACAACAACATATCTACTCATTCAAAAGTGCCCCCGTTGTAGGGGGAATATGCAGGCGAGTTCCCATATTTCTGTTTACTTGTTTAAATAACTATTAAGTGACATAATACTTGTCTGTAATGTAGCTATGTGTACTATGAATGACATAATTATCATAATTCTCAGCTTTACAAGCCCTCTGACTGAGAGCATTTTTTTTTCCTTTGTGAAAATTAAACAGTTACATTGCTACATGCTCTATTGGGATGACTGACAATTGATGAAAACATTCAAAGCTCCCACAAATAATTTTAATTTCCATCCAAAATAAAAATGTGTTAACTCCTCATGCCTATAACAAAAATATTTTCATAATGATACTGTTTACACAGATTTAATCATTTGTGTCACTGGGGTACAGCAAAAACAGCAATGTGACCTGCTGAGACTTAGCACCAGATTGCGATTTACAATCAAGGCAGCAAGAGTCACTGAAGTGCATAGCTCTCGCCCCAATTACTAATTAATCAGACCCAAAGAGGTCTCCATAAAAGGCACTACAGTCAGCTGTGCATCCCATAAATTTAAAGGGCTCCTCTATTTTTTTAAGGAGGAAAGGTGACCCAAGGAGGCTGAGCATTACCTTGTACCTGTCTTGTACACAAGCTCATCGAATCCATTCCACTGGGGGCTTACTTGTCTTTTCACCACTCCCTTTTTAAATGCTCTGAATACAAAATTTCATACTATGGCAGTATCCCAGCATCATTAAAATGTCAGTATGTTGGTTTCTGTATAAAAACAAGTTACTGGCTTGCTTTTTTGAGTTTCCGTATCTGTACAAGTCTTTTTTTTTTTTCTTCTGCAGCTATAGAAAATGAAGGGGTATAATAGGTAAATGTATTTTAAAAGTTTGTTGGGAATTATGGAGAATAGCAATCAGTGTAATTCAGTTCAGTCCAACTTCTACCCAACTTCATCAAATGAAAAATGCATTTGATCCCCTTCACATGGCGATCAGATAATAGAAGCCTCGCAAGCTACCCTGCTTTGACAAAAAGATCCCAATTGAGTAGTCTAAAAGAAAACATGCATTGCTAACTTGTTTATTTTAACCATCTTTAAAATAATGAGTTGGATTCTCATTTTTCTTCCTTTCCTGGATACCTCCTCTATGAAGAGCATTCCCTTTGAAGTAAATGGCAACCCTGGACACAAAGGAGATCTGCCAGGGGAAGAGGCAAAATGAAAATCAGATTCCTGATTTCAGATTCTTGCGTACAGCCTGGCCAAATGAAACCTAAAATGATTCAAGTCATGTTCCATTAACCACGCATGCTCCTATACAGGCCGCCCTAACACACAGCACCAGACCTAAAGGAAGGCATATCCGTGGCCTCATATGTGTGCAAGAAGAGCTATCAACTGCAGAAATGGAAACTATTTTATTGGAGACATTGATTTCTCAGGCTGTCCCTCTTGCTTGTAAAGGATTTCTGGAAACTGCCATGAAACAGGGTGTCATAAAGTAGATCGTGCTTTGCAGAGAAAAGGAGTGATGACTGGAGTTTTGCATTCTTAACCAAGAGTCACATCACACAAATCATAGCTGTGACAAAAAAAAAAATAGGCTCTAAAGGGTAAACATAACAGCCACAATAACTTTAAGAATTTTAAAAAGTTTACTTATCCTTCAGGTCCTCAATGCACATTGCACACGGGTTAGACAGACGAGGGATTGCAAGGTTTTTAGTCCTCCTCTGCCAGTAAGAGGCTGTGTGACCTGGCATATAAGCCCCTTCATCTCTCTCCTTCCCTATAAACTGAACACACTGAACTACCTGATCGCTGAGGTTCTTGATGGTTCTGATCCATTTCACATCCACAAGGGGACATATATATTAAAAAATTACCATCTACAGTATGTATCAATTTACTATTTAATACCTAGTAATGGTGTTTATTTTCTCTTTTTCTTTTTAATAGGTGTTTATTTTCTTAGCAAGTAGAGGAGATATGCATAATCCGGATCACTTACAAAGCAGCCAAAGCAGTCTGAGTCGATGTTTTTGTTTTTGTTTTCATCTTGCAGACTTTCTCTAGAGTAAATGGATATGGGTGATGAGGAGGGTGGTGGTATTTCAACAAAAATTCCTATTGTACATATAAAGGATTTGCCATATGCTGAGCACTGTGTTAAGTGCCTTCTGTACATTCTTACTGTACCCTCACAACTCCATAAAGCTTTTATTATCACCCCCAATTTCAAGTGAGGAAATTGAGGCATGGGCATATCCAGAGTTAGCAGAACAACGGTCCAATCCAGACCAAGCAGTATTTGCCAGAAAACGGTAAGGGTAAATAAGCAATTCCTGTGTGACCTTTCTGGTCACAGGCTCTCTTAAATGTGTAAGTGACGCACTTGGGTTTCTTTCTTTTTTTTTGATTACCTATTTTATTTTATTTTTTTAACTTTATACTTTATATTGGAGTAGAGTTGATTAACAATGTTGTGATAGTTTCAGATGTACAGCAAAGTGATTCAGTTATACATATATTTATTCTTTTTCAAATTCTTTTCCCATTTAGGTTGTTACATAAGCACTTGAGGTTATTATACCCTTAGCTGGCAACTCATTTACAGAACGACCATATCATTACAACTGTTTCTGAGGAGTTTAGGTCTTGTTTCAGAAACTGCTAAACAGCAGGACCGGCTACCTAGTGTGCCAGGACCCTGTGCAAGAGGAAAATGCAGCTCAGACACATGGGAAGTCAGCCTCCTCTTCCCACCTGCCCACTGCCCAACCCACAGCAGAAGGGAGACCTCCAAGGAATTGTAATCCCTATGCTAGAAGGTGCTGGGTGCCTAGATTAGGGGTGTGAAAGAGGCTTCCATTGGGTGTCCTGCCAAACAGGCCATGGTGCTGCCAGCTCATAGCCGGAAAGCCAAGATACTGTTGGGCACGTGCCTGACCTTACCCTTCCCTGTGTCAGGAGCCCTCGGGCAGAGGACAGAGGCACAATGCAGGTTCCTCCAGCCTTCTCCCAGCCCATGGAACCCATAGCCATCCCTGCACAGGGGGCAATGAGGGGTAAGAGGTCAAGGTGTGGGGATGAGGAGCAAGCGAGTACAGTCAGGGCCCTGGGCACCAGGGGCAGAGGGAACAAGCAGCTGAGAACTGGCTGGGGATGGGAGAAGAAGGGGAGTGGAAGGGGAGTGGGGGACTGGTCCACACCAGAGCATAGCCTCCAAGCCCCCAGCGCATGCGCCATCGTCCTGCTAACTTTTATGAAACACAAATTCCAAGATAAAAGTACTAAGAATTTCAACATGGCAACCACAGAGCATTAAACTCCAAGGCTGGACCCTTCTGAGCACGGGCCCTGTGCTACTGCATTGGTCACAGGTCCCACGACCGCCCTCCCTACCCCCACCCCTGCTAAATAGAGGTTCAAAACTATGCATTAGGCTGCATGTGGATGAGTGAAGTTGGAAGTGCCAAAGGAGGAAATTGACTTAATTTGCATTAAACATACTATTTAATGACTTCTATGGAGCAACTTGACCCTGAACTGTGTTTCCCACTTATCACTGCTCCCTCTTCTCTTCATCCACCTTCTATAGCTTCCTTGTAGCTTCCCCACTGAGATAAGGTCACAGGCCAGGCCAGTTACTCCCCAGAAATGCCATTTTGTGTGTTTCCTTAGTAAAATTTATCTTAGGGGAATATTTCTCCAAGGCATCCATATTTAATTTGGGAATGCCAGACGCAACAAATCTGAGGTTTTATAGGACTGAAACTGAAGAACATCTTTAGTCATCAAATGTAACAATCATGTTTTCCTATAATTTAGAAAACCCACCTTCTTCTGAAAAAGTACGTGCAAATATTAGAACTTTTATAATATGTAAAGTATATTTTAGTGGTAGGTTTAAAGCCATATTCACCACCATAAACCATAATAGATTGGTTTACCATATTTCAGTCTCCTCTCTTTCTCAAACTTGAAGGGGGCATTTGGTTCTGTTTCTTACTATTTCTTCTGTGCAGAGTAGAAAACCTGCCCGATGTTTCTTTCTGTTCCAGTGATTCAGGATGATGATACTTCAAATGTATAAAGTGTGTGACAGTCAATTAAGTGTACTTACATTAATTCTGTGAGCTGGTTGGATTAAATGTTACTGTTTCTAGCTTATAAATGAGGATAAAAAGTTTCCAGAGGTCAGACGATTTGTCCAAAGTTGGACAGAGAGTGAATGGCTGGGCTAAATGGAGCTCCCCAGCTTCTGAGTGCTAGGCTGCTGCCCACTTCACCAGCTGCCTCTCCTGGGATCAGAGGATACTCTGTACCTAGGGCTAGGGATGGGGCTGGGGGTGAAGTGCATTCATAGGCATCTGTTCTGGGCTTGGTGCTTTTCATGGGGATCACACTGACTCCTCACAACCCACACCACTTTGGCTTCCATTCTTTCCCTAATCTCCCCATGCCCCAAAAATAGGGAAGAATGAAAACTGTCTGAAACAGGATGGAACATAAGCTAAGCCACGTAAGACAGAACGTAAGTCACATATCTGTAACAGTGAACACATCACTCATTTTTTGAAAAGTTAGAAACTGAAAATAATTCCTGAGTGCCATTGTATGGAACCCTTGGTCGGAAAGGGTGGAATTGAAGCAGGCAATGGTATCTTCTCCTTCTCTACCAGGAGAATAAGCAAAGGGCAGGCCTCTGTTCCTTGCTGCATCCAGCTGTAGCAGTGAAATGACTATTGTTTGACAGGAGGGAGTCCAGGCACATTAAAGCCAGATTCTGAACACAGCTTTGGCATAGATGGATTGAAGGCAAAAACAAAAACGCGGCTTTCTCCATACGATCTATATTAAAATGTCTCTGGTTGATAGCCAGAATTTTTAATGAGTAAAGCAGAGTTGTATATCATTGTGAATGTGTAAAACCATTCTAAAGCACATTTCATAAAACAAATTACTGACATGCTTTGTTTCCCTTTGCCCTCCACAATAGAAATAGTTGGAAATATTTTGAAACTTTGCTTACCACAGAGAGAGGAGCATTTTGAAATATGACTTGATAAAATAAAATGCTTCAGTTATTTTTATGTACAGCTCTTTTTCTGTTAGAAGATCTTTAAGGAACACTAAAAATTAACTGCTGTTGGTTGAAGGCAGTTGGGTTTTGGAAGCACAAGGAAGGAAGAGGAAAAGGTCCTATTCTGCACTCTTCCAGGACCTGAAGAGGGTGTAGCCAAATCCCGGGGAATTGCCTGACAGATTTCAAGGAAGCATAGTACAGAATGTCATGAAGCACACATATTTCTGTGCTCCTTACCTTGGCACATTATTTAAGGTGCTCTAAAACATCTGCTCGTATTCATCTTTTATTCATGAATTTCCCTAAAACCGTTCAACTTTCTCAAGATGACGGTATGTATGTTGTGGCTCTGAACATGGAATCCAA
Source organism: Phocoena sinus (assembly GCF_008692025.1). Lineage (NCBI taxonomy): Eukaryota > Metazoa > Chordata > Mammalia > Artiodactyla > Phocoenidae > Phocoena > Phocoena sinus. The sequence goes on from NC_045769.1 coordinate 37,165,221, forward strand.
ATTGGTTTCTACATTTCCTTGCTTTGCATCAGGTTCACAATTGATATTGTTGGTCAGGTTGTTTTTTGTTGTGCCAAAGACGTAAACTGGAAGCCTATGATTTTTCATCTAAAAATAATGCATGCTACGGTAGGAAGCCATAGCACAGTCATACTGCAGCATTAAACAAACAGAAATGAACAAAAATAGTCTTTGGCTATTTGAAAGGTGAACTATGCACTTAAAAAGAATTTGATACCAATTCATATTTGACAACTTGACATAAAATCAAACATGAGGCTATTTCTATTTCTTATTTTGTCCAGTGCTCGGCCATTCCCACAACGTTGGTGGGGGTAGGATGAGGAGAGAGGGTTTTAAACTCTTCCTACCCCTCAACAACGTAACAGGGAACTGAAATGCACATCTGTAAATAAACGCATCATTAGATTCTCATCAATTTGTAAGCTTCGCTTGATGTATGGCTAAAATAATCTCAGAAGGAAAAATGAGGAAGTGCTTGGCTCCAAGCACACGCCAAATAGATGAAGGAAGGGGGGTTGCTGGGTGGGAACCAAATTATTTAAATGAAGAATTTTGCAGATGCTAGAAATATCTTTTACAACAGTCCAGAATGAGGAACTCTTTTAAGTACACAGCTACCAATTTATTCATTAACGGAGGAGAGCTCTGGACATATTAAAAGAGCATAGTAAAACAACTAATGATGCACTTGAGTGGTAACAGGTTGTCATTAGACCAGCATCTGCTCTCATCAGAGTTAATTATTCAGTTGCTTTGTTTTCCAAGTAGGTGTCTGGTAAAATTTAGCAGAATCTTAATTAAAACACATTTTCAAACTCCTTGGATGCTCATCTCATCTAAAGAAATCAAGACAATTTCCACCATAAACATCAAGCTTCAGTTGAGCTACCAAATGGAAGAAGGAACGGAACTCAGCCAATATAAATTGTTAGGTATTAACTGTTGGGATGCCTGGAGCATGCAGATGAGGAAAACCTACCCTGAGAAACAACCTACTTTTCCAAACCCACCAACTAGTTATATAGCACATAGTCAAATAACAGGAATATCTAAGACACCTGATTTACCTTCACTATGCAATACAGAAGCTGAACTAAGTATATGAGCTTGGGACATCCAAAAGACAATATGAGTTTCTTTATTAAACCTTGAACTAATCATTTAAGCATGAAAATATGACATGTATAGATATATATCAACTTCAATATTTGGGATAATTTTTTTAAATGGAAATACTTCCCCAAATAACCACTGCTTACAATCAGCTGCTTATATGAGGACACCAATAAAGATCCCAATTAAACCTGCTGTCATTATCAATATAAACACAACAAAATATGAAAATTTGAATGAGTCGAGGATGACCATCACCTTTGATTTACTACTAGTGTACTTCCAAAGCACTCTGCTGAAGTGAATGGAATAAAAGGTAAAGAAAAGAAAAATAACCAGGAGAACAAAGTCCAGAAATATGATGGCAGTAATTAGAGTGAATGCTATCAGCTCCTTCCCTAAACTGGGAGGACTGTGATTTTACTCTGAACCTCCAGTATCTATAACACTATCAGGTGCATAAATACTAGGCATTCAACACAAAGATATCTTTGAATGAAGAAATTAATGAATATTGATTGCATTCTGATATCAAAGTGAGGATGAGGTTACCATATCCCATAAAATGTGAACCTAGAACTCCCACAAAAAAAATAAATAAATCAAATGCTGACTACTTAGTTTCATCAACTCTGAATGCCAGATGGGGTCTGTTGAACAGGTATCTATATATTGCAATTCCCACATGGATTCTTTAATGAATGAAGTCATGAAGCCATGCAGATAACAATGAAGTTATTAAGAATGAGTCAATTCTATCAGTAATGAAAATATGTATAGTTCATCTATCCAATGAACTATGAAGGGTATGCAGGGGTTTGGGCTGTTCCAGTTCCTCCTCACCAAGGAATAGATGATAACCTTCAACCAGTATGACTAAGGGACATTTTATGCTCCATTTATATCTTTATATAGTTCTTATTGCTTTAATTCAATATAGTTTGATAACCCTATCATGTCTGTTTTTCAGTTCAAGGCCTACCTTACACTTTGATATGGCACTTGTTCAGTGCCTAGGTTTTAGGAACTGAGTTTTTCATGGGGGACTTTTGCTATGTGTACACTAGCTATGGAAGAGTACTTGGGTCACTGCCTCTCTTAAATGTTAGTATTTTGTCTCTAGCTGTGGTGACTGCACTCTCCTCCAGCTGGGAGACATACAACATTAGTTAGGTTACAGGCTAAACCTGTAATAAATGGACCCAAAAATTGAATTGAAAAGATTGGAATTCTATTTCTCTTCCAAGTGCCAGTCTAGAAGTAGATGGGAAGTTCTGGTTAGTGGCACAGCTCTGCTCCAGGTAGTCATTCAGGTCTCAGTTCACCTTCATTTTGTTTCTCCCCAGTCTCCTAGGGCATTGTTGCCATCTGCTTGATTAAGCTGGTCCATGGGATGGAAGTAAAAAAGCAAATGGGATACCTGCAATTTCCTTTTAAGTAAGTGACATAGTGGAACACAACATTCATGTACAGAACACATCACTTCCATTGACAACAACTTAGTCTCATTGACCCACATACCTGAAAGAGAGGCCAGGAAATATAGCCTATAGCAGGGTAGCCTTATGCCCAGCCAGGTGTTATGTTTTAAAAAACGAGTAATGGATTTTGGTGAGCAGCTAGCATACACAGAGGGAAATAATCTAAAACAAAAAATCAGGTCAGGTTCACCTGCCTTTAGTCAAAACAGTCTCTGTCAACGGAACTCAATAACGAATGGGAGTCTTCCATTTAAGCAATGCCTGTATATTACCATTCAGCAGCTCCCATGTAACAGTGTCTCCAGGCGTTAGCATTTAATCATTTTCCAATCAATATCAAGTGGAAAGCCTTATGTTTCTATAGAACTTATCAATCAATTTGATTTTTTATCCTAGTTCTCAGAAGCATAAAGTAACCCTAGGTGCAATTTGGTAATGCACTTCCATTTCACAGATGAGAAAACTAGGTAAAAGATGATGCAGTGACAAGAAATGATGTCCTGTGGTCCTTGTACCCAAGATTACTCACTTGAGAGTCTGGAGCTTTGAGTTCTAGGCTTTGTTACTACTTTCTCTGTCACTTGAGTAAGTTACTAAGTCCTTGTATATGAATTGAAAGGCTCCTTTTGGAAAACTACTTTGCTTAAACTATTACTAAATAATACTTGTTTAGAGTTCAAGTCTATGCAGGGCTAAACAAAGATCTCCAGGGTTATACAATTTAATTTTAAAGCTATGTCCCAAGTAGTAAACATAGATAAGTGCTGAAGTTAAGCCCACTGATTACTACAAATCTCTAAACAGCTGTCATTGTTTTAGAACAAAAATGGAAGCCTCCATAGTCCTCAGTTGCCCATGGCAGTGGGCAAGGTGAACACTGAGGAAGCTTGAGTCACCAGAGCCCACCCTTGTCATAAAAGACTTTACAGTTTAGTGAACAATGCAGCAAATATATTTGGGTCATAAAACACCCAACTTCTACTCAGCTAATCAACAAAGTAATATCTGTATAAGTTGAATTAAGAATAACGTGGAGTTTTGTGGAGAAGGGGTGAAAGTCAAATAACTCTATCACAGAAGTCCACCTAGAAGAAATGTTTTGAGCTGGGCTACAAATGAGAAAACAGGCATGCAAACAAGGGGCCAGTGGAGAAGACATGGGGTAGGGTGGGAATAGTGTCATTAAAGTTCTGCCCAGTTGTGGGAAAATGCAAATCAATGTTCAGGATGGAGGTGGAAGGCAGTGGGCAGTATAGGATGACAGCCCACCTCAGCTTCAACCAGAGAAACATGGAATTTATCAGTTTTTTATTTGAGGTTTCTGAGAAAAATTTCATTTGAAGAAATAACTTGGCTGCCAAAAACATTCTACCATTTACTAGATGATCTCAGAAGTCTGTTTCTCTCATTCTTTCAAGATTAATATTGTGTTATTTTAGTCCAGTGAAATGGAGTAACACCCAGCTGGGGAGCGGAGAGGCTTGAATGCTAGTCTAACTGTACACCAGATGAAGCCCAGGTCAAATGTGGAAGACTGGCTAAGGCACCACACAATGAAACATCAGCACATCGGCCTCAGTCTGTCTTTCCATGGTTACCATCGTCCCCTTTTGTATATTCTATATTCCTTATGTAGTTATGATTTCTAGTTCTTATGCTCATCTAATGAGACGAAATGAAAATTAAGGCACATATTCCAGGGAAAATATTTCACTTATATAGAAATACATAACATTATTCATACAGTCTGATTTAACATACTTTATCACATCCTGCAAATCTTGTCACTAAAAATTAATTAGAATACAACAAGTACAGTCTAGAAAATTGAGTTAGACATAGTCCAGAGTTAATGGTAACTGGTGGATCCCTCATGATAGCATGGAAATTCATAATACAGTGGTAATCACACTTTTACCCAAAGCATTGTTCATTCCCAGTCTAATTGTGGACATGAGCTTAGATAAGCTGAGGTTGTAAGTTATTCAAAAACTATTTCAATTCTAGACTCAAAGAAAAAAGCATCAAATCTGGAGGCCAATTCTTACTCTAGCTAGTGTTGATATTTAGTTTTAAGAACATTTTCTATAACTTGTAGTTTTGCTTTTTTATACCATTCTTTGAGGTTTTCTTGTTTGTTTGTTTAGTTTTCTTTTGGCCATGCCACAGGACACGTGGGATCCTAGTTCCCCGACTAGGGATCAAACCCATGTGCCCTGCACTGGAAGTGCAGAGTCTTAACCACTGGACTGCCAGGGAAGTACATATACCATTTTTTTAGTGTTTTAATTTTATAGTTGGGATTCCATAGGTTCAATGCTTTCTAAAGAGCTGAGAGATTTTCACTTTTCATTGTAGATTTTCTTTTTTTCCTTTCTCCTGTCCTCCCTTCCTTCCCTTCCTTCTTCCTTTTCTTTCATTCCTTTCTTCCCCCACTCCTTCCTTCCCTCCACAAATATTGCCTAAGTACGTAATAGGTACCAGGTACCCTGCTAGAGACTAGGGCTATATAATGAATGAGACAGCGTCAGCTTGGATTAAGTTTACAATCTACCAGTGAAAACCGATACTAACTTATAATTATTTCTATTTTTTATGGAGTAATAGTGCACTTTCAGGATATGAAGATTTAAATTTTTCTTTCATGAATTCTTTCATCTCTGAATTTGGAGGGAATATCGAAGTTCTACCCAAAGAAACCTTTCTCTTTCTTAAAAATACTTTCCATATCAATTCCAGCTCAGCCAAGAGTCTTCTGAGATCAGGATTTAGAGATGTACACAATAAGGAGATCCCTGCAACAGTCTTCCATCTGGACCCGCCCACAGCTTCCCTGTCTCCCAAAGTGCTCCATGGCCGGGGTGATAGGGAGTTTCCTCAGTAGACACTGAACTCACTGTTGGGCTCAATATTGCAAATTTGATTTTTCATTTGATCTGGGTATAGAATGTGCCTCTCTACAAAGGTTTGTGGATCTATTTTTATGTTAGTCCATGTGAAAGAATGGATTATAAAGCTGTCACTTTATAGAACCAAAAGAGAGAGAGAGTGAAGCGGGAGAGAGAGAGGGAGAGAGGAAGAGAGAGAGGTGCAGCAGAAGGGAACTGAAAAAATCCCACTATGACAGATGGCTCGTGCCATTTTGAATTTAGTCTCCCTAAGGAGCAAACCCTTGTAAAGGCTATTAAAGCTTCTGTTTGCATGAGAAAATGCTATTTCAATATTGATGGCTATATCTATGTGACCCCCATTGAAGACAAAGTCACAGAGATTTACCCTTAATTCAGGAAGAGTAAAACAATGACGTTGGAAAACTAAACTCACCCAGTGTCACGTGCATCTTTGAGGATGGATTAAAGTGACAGCAGGGTAACAAAACTGCACCACTCAATACAAGATTTGCCTCTAGGAATAAAAATAAAATAGGCACATTACTCCTCAAAGACACATATTTTATTTAGTTGTTAAGAGTAGAGTGTTGGAATTTTTGAAGAACTGTTGCTATTTAATAGAGGTGAAAGTTTTAATGTGAATACTGCCTGTGTGAGCGTGTGTGTGCAAAGTTGGCGTGACACATTCTGCTCAAATTAGACTTCTAAATAACTAGTAACAGCTGTGGTGCTTAGAAATCGGTTTGATTTAAACGATGATGTCATGTGTTGATATAAGGAAAATAGGTGTAGTCATTGGAAGGGAGAATATATAACTTGCTTTTTATCTAAAACAGTGAGCAGGTATCTCCATTTAGAGGCTATAAATATGCACACCTAAAACTAAATTATATGCTTTAACACCTTCAAAATTTTTATCATCATGTACCACTTAAAAATATGTATGTCCATATAAATAGATAGCAAAAATAAGAATAGACATATAAAAATCATTTGTGGCACCAAGAAAAATTATCAAATACAAAATTGCGAGTCTTTATTCACTTGTATTCCTGTATCTTAAGATTCCCTAGTGTATAGATAACTTGGATCCTTTGTCCATGGTAAGAAAAACAAGACCTCAGAAAACAGCCAAGTTTGTAGAATTACATTTTTATTTTCTAAAGGTACATGAACAGCAGAGGGTAGTAAATAAAAATTACTTTGAGAAGAGATTATATGAATTTACTAATTGTCTTTTCTATCTGTAAACACTGGTCAAAGATTAACGAAAGGGAACATGTTAGCCTAAAATTTAGAAAAAATGTAATACAGTAAGCACGGTGAATTATTTCCTGGCCAATTTGATTGCAATAATTTGAGAAAGTGATGTTATTTGGGTGGCAGAAAGGGAGCATATTGGAAAATTAAGGATATAATGCAGGAAGTTTTTTCTCTATTCCTAGAGGTCTGAAACCACACGCAAGTCTGGACCTAATGTCTCTCTTCACACTTACAAAGATATAAAGAGGGCAGTAAGGAGCACAATGTACTTACCTTGATATTGTCTTATTAAAGCATTATTCATTCCTGCCAAAAGATTTCATTCGTGTTCTCAAGGACAGAAAAGCTCAAAAGAAATGAATTATTTTTGCTTTGAAATTCACAATATGGCTCTTTTAAATGCCTTTCCTTTCAAAGTCTTAAAAGAATAGAACAGTTTCTCATTCAGAAATGTAGAAGACAACCGTTCTTCCAAGGGAACCCATGGTGTTCATTCTTTGCTCTCCTAGTCTCTGAGGTTGAGGGCATGAGTCTGATGCTAACATACTTTTTTTTTTTTGCAAAATCATCAGTACATCTCATTTCAGCGATTAAGTATTTAAGGCAAGTTTTTTGAGAGTCTCTTCTGCTAATCCTGTGTGGGCTAAATTAAGTCCAAATTCTCAAAATGGTTTGTCATTTTAGAGCAAGAAGGAAGAAGTGTTTGAAAAGGACACTTAGAGAAGGAAGTGTTTCCAAAAGAAGTTATGGTTATACAATATGGTAAGCAAAAAAAAAAAAATTTGCTGTGTCCTATACTCGACTTGTAACATCTCCTGTATGGAGATATTTCACAAAGTGATTTCACAGGCAAATGGTTTAATGAATGGCCAGCCAATTTAGCCTTTATTTTAGATAGATTCTTTATGCATATAGATGTCTTGAGACTGTGCCTTGTGGAATGATTGCTGATACCACATTGAAAAGTCATTATGCAGAAACATGGGTGTACAAATAGTTCCTAACTTAGGGGAATTATAAATAGAACTGACTGAACCTTGTTAGAGGGTTCATGTCCTGGTTATTGAAAACTATTCTGGTGCCATCGATTAGCTATAACACTTCTAATTTGCACTTCACGAAAATAAAGTAAGAAAAACAATCACATTTGACTTTTGGAAAGGAAAGTGATGAAAAATACACTGAATTAGAAAATGAATTATGGTCTAATTTCCAACAAAAGGGCAAGTTTTCCTTTTCCATTATATAACAATTCCTTAATTCTAAGGAAGTAATTTTTAGGTTTACCTATTCTAGAGGTCAATGGTAATTGGAAAATATAGAAATATCTTGTTAGATCCCAAGAATTTAACTGATAATTGTTTGGAGTAAAGTAATTATTATTCCATGAATCATTCTAATATTGTGTGACAGTGTCAATTACATATGGTTATATTATAACACCAGTCATTATCATCAGGGTAACAAAAAATATAATCTTAAAAGTTTTTTAGGTATATCCATAAATTTGATCAAATAAAACAGTATTCTAGATTTGATAAAATTCCAATATCCTCATCTTAAGAAACAGAGCCTTTGAATAGTGATATGCTCACTCTATTATCCCTCCTTTCAGGGAATCCTTGAGTGACTAATAAAGTCTCTGTTTCAATAGGCCTGCTTGATTTTTCAGTTTTAGGAGAAACAGAAAATTCTTTGATACCTTTGGTAGACTATGGAACAGCACTGAGACATACTTACATTGAATATAGATACAGATACAGATAGTCATGTATGTATATATATGAAATATATATGTTGTATGTGTATATATGCATGTGCATGTGTGTATACATACATATATCCTACTTCAGCCTCTTACACAATCATAACACTTATCCTAAGTAAAAACTAGCTTGTCTGGGAATTAATGCGCACAACTTTATCCCTGAATGAGAATTAATTAGAAATACTTTCATCCAGAATCCATAAACAATTTGGGTTCATATGTAGTAACTGAGCACGGGAGTGAGATCCTTGATCTCCATGTCTTCTCTCCCTGAACATATAGATGCTCTCTTCTTTAGCCCTCCACCTCTTTAGCTGTGAACAAGGGGAATTGCAACCTAATTAATTAATCAACAGACTTTTAAAAGTTACTTTAAGTGTACAAGCCCCATAAAAAGTAGACTGATACATCACAACGTTTTAAGAGGTAAAGGTGATTGTGTTATAGTATTTAAATAGAACTAGCGACTGAACTATGTGTCCTGTAAAATATTATGCGCATGCAGTGCTGGGGTATATGGTGGGAAAATTAAGCCCATGAACACTAGGAAAGATTTTTTTACAACATGTGTCAAAGAAATAGTCATTTACCATCAGTTACTTAAATAAACCCAAAAGAGTATTTTGGGCTTTTATCCAAAAAGGAGGGTCTGGTAGGGAACTGTAAAAGCTTCAAAACTAGGGAAAATCACTCTGAATGCGTTTCAAATTAAACTGTTATGGTTTAGTTTAGATCTGCCTTATTAGTCCATATTAATGGATATGTATCACTTCAGTGATTGTTTTCATAAATTAGAAGGAGAATGGTTTTTCATAAAGTGCACAATGAAGTTGGATCCATGTGAGGAAACACAATGATTCAAAGAAATTGCTCCTTTAAATGATACCACCATATGGACAAGTCTCTCACCTCTTTAATCGGTCAACAAAATGTTCAAGTAGTCAGCAAATAATTATGAACGCCTACTATGTGTTCATCATTCTGCTAAATAACAGGGATACAATGCAGTAATTATTTGTTCATTCCAGGTCACCTCGTTTAAGAGAGAACCAGCAACCATTTTGGCTTTAGTAGGGTCAGTAATAACAACTTACTGTCAGTATTAATCGGTCCTGAGGCAAATACCTGACCCAAGATAAGTCAACTGAAGTTTTATCCTAAGGCTCTAAAAATGAGCTAAGGGATGAAGAATAGTTCCTCTCTGGTGGTCAAGTTGTGATGTTTGAGGCCTGGGAATTCAGTGGTCATGTTTCCTGCCATATGGACTGAGAGACTGAAGCCAGTATTTAGAGTGGAGATGAGTGATCTGGAGGATTCAGCGTTGTGGTACCTTTAACTCTGAGGGCCGACTGATCCTTGTTCTCAGAGTTACACTAAATAGTCCAGTGTCATTCAAATAACTTACTTCTGTCTCATATAGTTCAAGTCATCCTCCTATTCCTTGTATTCAAAAGAATTATGATTCACATACCACTGAATCAGTAAACATATATGCTTACGTACGTTCACCACTTTTGAAGGCAGTTGGAAGAATCAATAGTTTACACACTGTACACAAAGGTACAATGTGAAACTCATTCAAACTACTGCAATCAGCATGCATTAACTAAGTAGCTACTCTGTACCTAAGTAGGCACTTGAGACAAGAGGTGCCAAAGACACATTCTTTGGATAAATGCCAAAAATTAAAATTAAAAAAAATGGGGAAAATGAAAACGCTGAGGACAAGAAACACCTAGGTGTATTAAAGAATAATATACTGATTGTAAACTGTTTACATTCCTTTTAGCTTTAACCTCCTGTTACCAATAATTAGCTTTTGTGTACAGACTGCCCTCAGGAGAAAAGTGGTTAACAGCTGCTGACAAAGGAATCTGTTGAGATGAAGGAAATTTTAGCTCTTCTTTCTTTTTTTACCCCCTCACAGCACAGCACTATCATTTAAAATTACAATTCTTTGAAACTTTTGAACTTTTAAGATCTAGGAAGCAGGAGCTTAATAAAAATGAATGCCAGAGCATAGCCCAGGAAAGCCCAAGTGACTTAGAGAAGCTGAATGTCCAAGGTACTGTTGGGTGGAGGTATCTCTATACAGGGACCAAAGGGCAGCTTCACAGAAGTCCTATCATGGCTGGGTACACAGAAATGAATTCCTAAACTGCTCCCAAACTATCCCTCCTGCAATCCTCCCCGCACTCAGGCAGGGAAGTTTTCAGAAGGCTGGGGAGATCAGAAGGCAGCTGAGGTGGAAACAAGGTGGACCAGAGTGGTTGACATTGTGATCAGGATCATGACAGGGACTATGGACATTGGGAGCAGATGGCAGCATGGCATACCCACGGACCAGATAGAAAAAGCAGAAGTCAGCAGGGTCGCAAGGTCCCCACTTGGACCGGAAGCTCTTCTACTCCCCTGCGGACTCCTGATGAAGGATGATGTGTAAACTCAATCTCCACACACACACACACACCCCCAATGCAGATTGCCCTTGGAGGAAGAAAAAAGAGGCAACAGAAAACGCCCACTGGACTCAATTTAAATCAGATAAATCAGATTGATTACCTTTAAAACAGGTTATGACTGAGATATCTCGGGTAAGTTTAAGGTTTTTATCCCAGGAGCCATTATAGGTACTCATGTGCTAGTCGAGTTCAGTAGGAATATATAAAAATACTTAAATTTGTTACAATATATAGAGATGTAAAAAGATCTGAAGAGGGATAATGTACTCATATATATCATATAGTAAAATGAGCCATTTATTAATTATATGCTCCTTAGGGAATGTGCAGTTCCTGAATATGTCTATCAGGTCCCAAAGGGCAGGACACATAATGGAAAATCAACTTTCTTTAGATAATATGAGTCCTTACTACAAAACTGACTCTTGATGGTGAGAAATATGAATGTTCATTAAAGAAAAAATAATTTAGAATATGGGATTTGCTACAAATTTAGGATATGTGAACTCTAGACCCGAACTTGGAATGTCTAGGCCCCAATACTGTCTCCTATGAGTGGGCTCTTGAGTATGTCACTTAACAGATCTGCGTTACATTTTCTTAATTTGTAAAACAGAGAAAATGAAGCCTCTCTGCCTACCTCATATGATTATTGTGAAACCAAATGATAATATATGTTAAAGCACTTATAAACTTCAAAGCTCTAAAAAATATGTTTCATATCATAAAACTCCAATGGCAACTCTCTCATAAAGAGTACTTACTATGTGGCCATGATTACTCCTAAAATTACTACAAGAGGCTAGAACAGGATGTAGAAACAAAGCATCCCAAATTCTCAGTGGCTTAATAAAACAACGTTCTATTTCTTGCTCACGTTATAAGTTCAGTGAAGGTTGGCAAGCAACACTGCTCCACATAGTAACTTAGAATCCCAGGCTAACAAAATCTTCATCACCTTGTGACGAAGCATCATCTTGCTGCTGTATCAGGAAACAGCATCAGGATTTGCTGAATCACTGGAAGAGAAAGCACATGGAGAACAAACACCCACCCTTAACTGCCTCAGATCAAAGTGGCACAATTCACTTCTATTCACAGTCCATTTGCCAAGAGTTTCTACATAACCCCAACCTAACTGCAAGGAAGAAAGTCTCTGGTTCTTGGGTCTTCAGACTCAGACTGGGACTTATCTCTATAGACACCTGATTCTCAGTCACTGGGGTCTGGGCTGGAATTACACCACTAGCCTTCCTGGGTCTCCAGCTGGTAGGTGGTAGATTATGGGACTTCTTAGCCTCCGTAGTCCCATGAACCAAACTCAATACCTCACGATAAATGTCTTTCTATATATCTGTATGTATATACATGTATATATTGGTTTTGTTTCTCTGGAGAATTCTAATATGCTGTGAAAGAAAATATCAATAAGGTTGAAATAAATGGAGGAAATATTGAATTCATTGATTAGAAAAATAAGCATTATCAAAATGTCAATCCTAGCAAAATGTTCTATAGGTAAGTGCATAAATCCAATAAATATCCCTACTTGTTTGTTCTCTTTAACCTTTTTCTCTTTTCCTCATTTTACTTTCTCCGTTTTATATTTTCTTTTATTTTTCTTTCTCTTAATTTCTTTCTCTTTCTTCTTTTCTTTCTTTATTGTCACTTCAGTACAGAGGAAAAAGAAAACCTTTTTAATAAATGGTGTTGATAGAGACAATTGTATCCTGGGAGAAGTGGCAGGTAGACTTCTACTCCTTACTATACCCGCAGATCAACTGTAGATTTTTGTAGATCTAAATGTGAGATGTAAAATAATAAGGTGTCTTGAAATAACACTGGAAATATTTTCATTATCTTGCGAAAGATTTTTGAAATGATACACAAAAAAGCACAAATCATAAAGCATAAGACTGAAGAATTTGACTTCACTAAAGTTAATTTTTTTTCATCAAAAATTATTAAGAGTGTGGGGCTTCCCTGGTGGCACAGTGGTTGAAAGTCCGCCTGTCGATGCACGGGACACGGGTTTGTGCCCCGGTCCGGGAGGATCCCACATGCCGTGGAGCAGCTGGGCCTGTGAGCCGTGGTTGCTGAGCCTGCGCGTCCAGAGCCTGTGCTCCACAACGGGAGAGGCCACAACAGTGAGAGGCCCACGTACCACACACACACAAAAAATTATTAAGAGTGTGAAAAGAGTAAGACACAACGTGGGGAAGTTATTATTTTCAATACATTATGACAAAAAGGACTAATACCCAGAATACAAAAAGAACTTCTATAATCAGTAAGTTAAAGTTAGAATTGTGATAAATAAAGTGGGGCAAGAGAACAATCTATTCACATTATCTACTTCCTCTTCAATGATGCTTCATAGTTTATGGTTTTTGTGGAATTTGCTCATTTCAACTAAGTTGTCAAATTATCTATAATGTTGTTCATAATATTCTCTTATTATATTTTAGTATCTCCAGATTCTGTACTAACATCACTCCTCTCATTTTGGATATTGGTAATTTGTCTCCTCTCCTTTGTTCTTAGTCCAGCTAGAGTTTTATCACTTGTATTGATCTTCTTAAACAACAACTTTTAGATTTATTGATTTTCTTTATTGCTTTTCTGTTTCTTGTTTCATTGCTTGCTGCTCAGGTTTTTATTTCATGTTTTCTACTTACACTGGGTGTAATCTGCTCTACATTTTAAATTTCTTAAGAAGGAAGTTAGTGTCACTGATTTGAGGCCATTCTTGTTTTCTAACATATGCACTTAGCACTATGATTTTTTTCTTAGTACCGCTTTAGCGCACCCCACAAATTTTGACATGTTGTATTTTAATTTTCATTCAGTGCAAAAAAAGTTCTAATTTCCCTTGTAATTTTTTCTTTGCCCAATTAGTTATACAGAATTATTTTATTTAGTTTACAAATATTAGGAAATCTTCCAAGATTATTCCATTACTGATTTTTAACTTAATTACACTGTACTCAGAAAACAAGCATTATATGGCTTGAATAATTTTAAATTTACTGAGACTTGTTTTATGATCCAGAACATGATCATTGTCAATAATATTCTGTGTGCACTTGAAAAGAATGTGAATTCTGTTTTTGTTGGGTGGAGTGTTTAATAAGTATCAAATAGGTCAAGGTGATTGATAGTACAGATCAAATCTCCTATATCCTTATTGACTTTGTCCACTCATTTTATCAATAGCTGAGAAAGGGTACTGAAATTTCCAAATATATTTGTGGATTTTACTATTTCTACTCAAAGTTCTATTCTTTTTGTTCCAGATATTTTGAAGCTCTCTTATTAGGTGCATAAAACCTTAACATTGTTTTGTCTCTTGTAATTGTCTTTATTTTAAAGTCTATTTTGTCCAATATGAGAATTGCTACTCCAGCTTTCTTTTGATTTCCATTTGCGTGGAATATCTTTTTCCATCCCCTCACTTTCAGTCTGTATGTGTCTCTAGGTCTGAAGTGGGTCTCTTGTAGACAGCACATATACGGGTCTTATTTTTGTATCCATTCAGCCAGTCTGTGTCTTTTGGTGGGAGCATTTAATCCATTTACATTTAAGGTAATTATCGATATGTATGCTCCTATTCCCATTTTCTTAGTTGTTTTGGGTTTGTTATTGTAGGTCTTTTCCTTCTCTTGTGTTTCCTACCTAGAGAAGTTCCTTTAGCATTTGTTGTAAAGCTGGTTTGGTGGTGCTGAACTCTCTCAACTTTTGCTTGTCTGTAAATTCTTTAATTTCTCCATCAAATCTGAATGAGATCCTTGCTGGGTAGAGTAATCTTGGTTGTAGGTTTTTCTCCTTCATCACTTTAAATATGTCCTGCCACTCCCTTCTGGCTTGCAGAGTTTCTGCTGAAAGATCAGCTGTTAACCTTATGGGGATTCCCTTGTGTGTTATTTGTTGTTTTTCCCTTGCTGCTTTTAATATGCTTTCTTTGTATTTAATTTTTGATAGTTTGATTAATATGTGCCTTGGCATGTTTCTCCTTGGATTTATCATGTATGGGACTCTCTGCGCTTCCTGGACTTGATTAACTATTTCCTTTCCCATGTTAGGGAAGTTTTCAACTATAATCTCTTCAAATATTTTCTCAGTCCCTTTCTTTTTCTCTTCTTCTTCTGGGACCCCTATAATTCGAATGTTGGTGCGTTTAATGTTGTCCCAGAGGTCTCTGAGACTGTCCTCAGTTCTTTTCATTCTTTTTTCTTTATTCTGCTCTGCAGTAGTCATTTCCACTATTTTATCTTCCAGGTCACTTATCCGTTCTTCTGCTTCATTATTCTGCTACTGTTCCCTTCTAGGGAATTTTTAATTTCATTTATTGTGTTGTTCATCATTGTCTGTTTGCTGTTTAGTTCTTCTAGGTCCTTGTTAAGCGATTCTTGTATTTTCTCTATTCTATTTCCAAGATTTTGGATCATCTTTACTATCATTATTCTGAATTCTTTTTCAGGTAGACTGCCTATTTCCTCTTCATTTATTAGGTCTGGTGGGTTTTAACCTTGCTCCTTCAACTGCTGTGTGTTTTTCTGTCTTCTCATTTTGCTTAACTTACTGTGTTTGGGGTCTCCTTTTTGCAGGCTGCAGGTTCGTAGCTCCCGTTGTTTTTGGTGTCTGTCCCCAGTGGCTAAGGTTGGTTTAGTGGGTTGTGTAGGCTTCCTGGTGGAGGGGACTAGTGCCTGTATTCTGGTGGATGAGGCTGGATCTTGTCTTTCTGGTGGGCAGGTCCACGTCCGGTGGTGTGTTTTGGGGTGTTTGTGGCCTTATTATGATTTTAGGCAGCCTCTCTGCTAATGGATGGGGCTGTGCTCCTGTCTTGCTAGTCGTTTGGCATAGGGTGTCCAGCATTGTAGCTTGCTGGTTGTTGAGTGGAGCTGGGACTTGGCATTGAGATGGAGATCTCTGGGAGATCACTGTTTGATATTACATGGAGCTGGGAGGTCTCTTGTGGACCAGTGTCCTGAAGTTGGCTCTCCCACCTCAGAGGCACAGCACTGACTCCTGGCTGGAGCACCAAGAGCCTTTCAACCACACGGCTCAGAATAAAAGGGAGAAAAAATAGAAAGAAAGAAGATAAAATAAAATAAATAGTTATTAAAATAAAAAATAATTATTAAGAAAAAAATTTTAAAAAGTTAAAAAGAAAAACATAAAAAAAAGACAGAACCCTAGGACAAATGGTGAAAGCAAAGCTATACAGACAAAATCACACACAGAAGCATACACATACACACTCACAAAAAGAGAAAAAGGGGAAAAAATAATATATCTTTGCTCCCAAAGTCCACCTCCTCAATTTGGAATGATTCGTTGTCTCTTCATGTATTCCACAGATGCAGGTTACATCACGTTGATTTTGGAGATTTGGAACTCTTACCAAATTTGGAACTCTTCTAACCATTAGTTTTTCATGTAGTCTTTCTGTTACCTTCCCTCCAGTTCTTCAAGGACTCCAGGTGACTCTTTGAAGTTGTCTCATAGCTTACTGATGCTATGTTCATTTTAATTATCTTTTCCTTTTTCATTTTGTATAGTTTCTAACATCACTTATTAAATTTGGCTGACTTTTTTCTCCTGTGTATTCCTCCCAGTATAATTTCCATCTCAGACTCTGTACTTTTCATCTCTAAAAGTTTGATTTAGAACTTGTTAAAATTTTCAGTGGCTCTAGTTAATTTTTTGAACATGTGGAATATAATTATAATGACTTTTAATGTTCTTCTCTGCCAATTTTAACATATGTATCAATTCTGGGTCAATTTCAATTGACTGATTTCTCCCCCCATTGTGAGTCACTGTGGGTCATGTTTTCCTATTTCTTTGTTTGACTTTTAATTTTTGACTGGATGCCAGATGTGAATTATACCTTATTGGGTGCTGGATATTTTTATAAATATTCTTGAGCTTTGTCCTTAGATGTAGTTTAGTTACTTGGAAACAGTTTGATGCTTTCTTGATTTTGAGATTTATTATGCAGGACCTGAGTACTTCTCAGTCAAGGGCTTACTACTGAGGCAAGATCTTCTGTACTATATCAATGTCCCATAATTCATAGAATTTTCTACTCTGGCTGATGGGAACAGGCACTATTCACTATCCTGTGTGGGTAGCAATGTGGTGGTGAGTCTATGATTATTATTATGATTATTAATTGTCATGGACATTCAGTGAACTCTTAATCTGGATCCCATGTTCTCCAGTTCTGAGAGATCTTAATCTTAGTTTTCTGTACTCTGATTTATCTGTTTTCTCTGTGTTATTATTCTCTATTTATATATTTTCATCTCTGTGATTTATGTTATGGGCGTTCCTCATATATCTGTGCTCCTTAACTCACCATTCATATTTTAAGGGTAAGGTTCTAAAATACTGATTGTAAGTTCTAAGTGCATGGGCAAGATTTTCAAGCTTTATTAAAGGATTCCCAAATGTCAATATATGTAAATCTTATCTCTTGCGCTGGTAATTTTATGAGAGAATACATCAACCCCGTCTGGTGTTAGAAGTTGGGCTACCAGCATTCTAGGGCTAAGTTGGAAAAGTAGGCTGAATCTCAAGATTCAGTGGGAAGGATTAATCTTAATATTTTCACTCTAGCACCTCATCTTTTTTTTTTAAGCAGCAGGTTCTTATTAGTTATCTATTTTATACATATTAATGTATACATGTCAATCCCAATCTCCCAATTCATCCCACCACCACCACCCCCCCACCACCACTTTCCCCCCTCGGTGTCCATACTTTTGTTCTCCACATCTGTGTCTCTATTTCTGCCTTGCAATCCAGTGCATCTGTACCATTCTTCTAGAGTCCACATATATGCGTTAATATACGGTATTTGTTTTTCTCTTTCTGACCTACTTCACTCTGTATGACAGTCTCTAGATCCATCCATGTCCTACAACTGACCCAATTTTGTTCCTTTTTGTGGTTAATATTCCATTGTATATATGTACCACTTCTTCTTTATCCATTCGTCTGTCGATGGGCATTTAGGTTGCTTCCATGTCCTGGCTATTGTAAATAGTGCTGCAATGAACATTGGGGTGCATGTGTCTTTTGAATTATGGTTTTGGGTATTTGCCCAATAGTGGGATTGCTGGGTCATATGGTAACTCTATTTTTAGTTTTTTAAGGAACCTCCATACTGTTCTCCATAGTGGCTGTATCAATTTACATTCCCACCAATACTGCAAGAGGGTTCCCTTTTCTCAACACCCTCTCCAGCGTTTGTTGTTTGTAGATTTTCTGATGATGCCCATTCTAACTGGTGTGAGGTGATACCTCACTGTAGTTTTGATTTGCATTTCTCTAATAATTAGTGATGTTGAGCAGCTTTTCATGTGTTTCTTGGCCATCTGTATATCTTCTTTGGAGAAATGTCTATTTAGGTCTTCTGCCCATTTTTGGATTGGGTTGTTTTTTTAATATTGAGCTGCATGAGCTATTTATATATTTTGGAGATTAATCGTTTGTCCATTGACTCATTTGCAAATATTTTCTCCCCTTCTGAGGGTTGTCTTTTCGTCTTGTTTATGGTTTCCTTTGCTGTGCAAAAGCTTTGAAGTTTCATTAAGTCCCATTTTTTATTATTGTTTTTAATTTCCATTACTCTAGGAGGTGGGTCAAAAAAGGTCTTGCTGTGATTTATGTCAAAAAGTGTTCTTCCTATGTTTTCCTCTAAGAGTCTTGTAGTGTCCTGTCTTACATTTAGGTCCTTAATCCATTTTGAGTTTATTTTTGTGTATCGTGTTTGGGAATGTTCTAATTTCATTCTTTTACTTGTAGCTGTCCCATTTTCCCAGCACCACTTATTGAAGAGACTGTCTTTTCTCCATTGTATATCCTTGCCTCCTAATCCATAGATTAGTTGACCATGGGTGTGTGGGTTTATCTCTGGGCTTTCTATTTGTTCCATTGATCTATATTTCTGTTTTTGTGCCAGTACCATATTGTCTTGATTACTGTAGCTTTGTAGTATATAGTCTGAAGTCCAGGAGTCTAATTCCTCCAGCTCCATTTTTTTCCTTCAAGGTTGCTTTGGCTATTCGGGGTCTTTTGTGTCTCCATACAAATTTTAAGATATTTTGTTCTAGTTCTGTAACAAATGCCATTGGTAATTTCATAGGGAATGCATTGAATCTGTAGATTGCTTTGGGTAGTATAGACATTTTCACAATATTGATTCTTCCAACCCAAGAACATGGTATATCTCTCCATCTGTTTGTGTCGTCTTTAATTTCTTTCATCAGCGTCTTATAGTTTTCTGATTATAGGTCTTTTGCCTCCTTAGGTAGGTTTATTCCTAGGTATTTTTGTTGTTGTTGCAGTGGTGAATGGGATTGTTTCCTTAATTTCACTTTCTGCTCTTTCGTTGTTAGTGTATAGGAATGCAGAGATTTCTGTAGCACCTCATCTTATCATCTACTGTGCTTGGGACTCCCAAGGTCAGAGTCTATCTCTATATGGAATACACCTCCTGTCTGTCTTCTGTAGGTCCAAGGGAAGAAACATGAGTGGTCTAAGAATTCCTAACACAGAGTGTCAATCAACCATCTTGTTTTCAGCCCTGCTTCATGCTGAGGCCTTCAGATGTGTGTGATATCTTCATTTCCTAACTCTTTCTGGAGTTCTCAAGTGCAAATTATCTTGTTTTTTATTGACTTCTGTCACTACAGAGCATGAGATATTGGCTTTCTCCATTCTGCTTGCCTATAAAATTTCCATCTTCCAAAATACTGTTTACATCTCTAGTCTTCAGCTGTCTCTACTCCTGCTCTCTGTCTGTGTGTATTTATTACATTACTGTAATTTTACTGTAGTTTGGGGAGAAAGCAGAGGTAAACATGTCCAAGCTTTTATATTTAACTGCTAAGTATCATTTTAAAGTTAAGAACAAGGACATTCCTTTGTTTGTAAATGTCCAATTAATAGCAAAAGGGATAAACAGATACACAGGAGATTCAGAAGAGCAAAAGAAACAAGCGGGCATCTGGCACACTCACATGTGTGCACACATGCCTTTGAGAGAGATTATAATCAGGAAAATTAAGGGTTTTGTTTGATTACAATTACACTTTGCTTCTCTGGTTTACTACCTTAATTTAGAGAGATGGTATTGTAATGTGGCTTGGTGCTCATTCACATTCCACAAGATTCTATTGGAGTTGGATCCTTCCTATCCCAGGGATTAGCAAACAGTCAGGCCTAGTGAACAGAACTTCAAATTTCCCTGGTCACAGGGATTAGTTCATGGATGAGCATGTGATCTCAGCAGAGCCAAAGAGACACCAGGAAATTTTTGCAGAAGTTGCCAGAAAGCCAGATGCCCCTTCCCACTGGCCTTGAGAGGGACTATTGGGTTGCCCAAAAAGTTCTTTTCGGGTTTATCCATAAGATGTTATAGAAACCCAAAAGAACTTTTTGGCCAACTCAATACATATCGGAGCTGCCACAGACTTTAATACATAGGAGGGCAAATATCTGCAAATGGAGTAAATTTTAAAAGGTAACATGCATCCATACAGGGAAAAATAAGCTAGGTCCTGAAGACAGTGTTTGAATCCCTCTTGCCAATAATGTCTGAGTCATATTGTTCCTAGACTGTTCAGTTGTTTCCCAATAAACTCCCTTGGATTAGATTTTCTGTTACTGGCATCCAAAAGAACCCTAACTAATTCATAATGCTTTACTGAAGAAGCTTCCAAGCTTCTCAAAACAAAATGATTCTGAATGGAAAGGAAATAAATATTAAGAGAAGTATCACCAGACTGCAGAGCATTAAAAAACACAGGTAGGAGAAATTTGAAACCCAAATCAGTGAGCTTATGGCAAGAACCATCTAAATGTTGTCAAAGGCCGGTCTTCTGACCTGGCCCAAGGGAATGGAATTACTGTAGGAAGAAATCATTTCATTACAAGCAATAGTTTTCCAGGAATGATGGTGTGCAATGCCAATAAGTAGAAAAGGAAAATAAAGGAAATGCTGCAGTGTACAGTATCAATAAACTTGGCTTAGATTTGGACAAGAATCTAGAACAAATTATTAAAAGATTGTTTGTAAAAACTAAGAATGGAAACTGATGATCACTTGAAGCTGGAATAACAACACAAGGAATACATTAGGTGAGAACAAACCTTAATTCTTTAAAATTTTTCTTATAGACAAGTAGAGATAGGAGATCTGGAAGATACTATTAGATGATTAATGATTGAATAATGTGGTCCAAGGAGTGCTTAATAAAAAATGCCACAAACAAACAAAAAACCTCATCTCTTGACTAGAGATCACTGGTAGCATACTTTAGGATTCATATCTCAGTGTTTTTCCATTAAAAATTTTATCACAGCCCTAGATGAAAATATGGGTGGTTTATTTAGGAAATTCTTTTTATTAAAAAAAAAGATTTAATTATTTATTTATCTATTCATTTTTGGCTGCACTGGGTCTTCGTTGCTGTGCGTGTGCTTTCTCTTGTTGCGGCAAGCTGGGGCTACCCTTCATTGCGGTGCACAGGCTTCTCGTGGCGATAGCTTCTCTTGTTATGTAACACGGGCTCTAGGCACGTGGGCTTCAGTAGTTGTGGCAGTCAGGCTCAGTAGTTGTGGCTTGCGGGCCCTAGGGCATGCGGGCTTCAGTAGTTGCAGCATGCGGGCTCAGTAGTTGTGGCTCGCAGGCTCAGTAGCTGTGGCACACAGGCTTAGTTGTTCCGCAGCATGAGGGATCTTCCTGGACCAGGGCTTGAACCCGTGTCCCCTGCACTGGCAGGTGGAGTCTTAACCACTGCACCACCATGAAAGTCCCTAGGAAACTCTTTATTGAGATAGAAAATACAATGGAAAATGGAGGTGGGGCAATGGTAATAATTACTCCTCACTGACCACCCACTAAGTCCCAGGTGCTGTACCAAGTGCTGCACATACACTGACTCGGTAGATGTTCACACAAAAATATTAGGTGGGTATTCCCATTTTACAGATGAGAGAATCAAGATTTTAACTAGATTTAATAATGTGCCAGAGCCATGAAGTATTGGGGTGAGGAGTTAAACAGAAGTCTGACAAGAAAAATGTTTGCTCCTAAACAGAAACATGTGCTCCTCTTAAAATGGAAATAAAGTCTCCTTTTAAACTACAGACAAAATATCTGCACTTAAATCTAAAAAGATGAGTAATATAAATGTAAAAGGAGGACTTGAAAAGTAACAGTAATGAAAGATAACAACGTCTTAAAATGATTTTGTGATTTTGGTTGATTTCAATCTCAGTAAAAATCAAGAGAATGATATAACTGCCCCCAAATTAATGTTACTCTGAATTGACCACACCACACTTGCAACATCATGTGTAAGAGTTGAAGTTATGGTTTAAGAACCAGTGTGATATTCTTGAGCATGTTCAAACCCATTAATAGAAACTGATTTGTGAGAAAAAGAGATGAAAGAAGAACAAATATGAGCTTAGAGGAGAAAATACATAGAATGAACACAGGTGCATTCTTCAAATATGGGAAAGGCTATTAAGCAAAAGAGGGATTAAAGTCATTCTACAATGATCCAAAATTGTCATTGCAATGTACTAATATCAGCTCAACAGTTAGAATTCAGTTTAACCTAATTCTCTCATTTTACAGGGAGAAAATTCAGTTGTAGGAAATAAAGTGACTTATTCACATGACTTTAGATGCTGGTAGAGCTGAGACTAGAACACAGGTCTAAACACTTCCAGCTGTGGAGGGGCTTTTTTCACTACATGAGACTATGAAAAGGGAAAATAGACTGTTGACAAGAGTATCCTTATCTAAAGCTACCACCTTTTAACTTTCTAGTCAATAGGGCCCAGGGTTAAGAAAAGGTAACATTTAAAATAATTAATGATAAGTATGTTAATTGAGAGACTTTATCCTTAGATGATAAATCACCAAATTCCATACTTATTTTATTGTCCCATTTTAAAGAACAGAATTCTTAACAGTGCATCTGAAATAAGGGTTCCTCTGCAGATGACAGACGCACTTGATATTTTCTACTCTTGCCCCTGGACCTCTGTTTGCCAAAATCATTTTTCCCCCAGTACCTAAAGTGGTAGGACTGTCCTCCCTTTGAGGCCACTTCTAGGAGCTCAGCCTTCCAATCTGCTCCGTAGCGTGGGAGCAAGAGCAGCTGAAGGGGAAGCAGTGATACGATGGCTCAGAACACACCCACTCAATTGCCACCCTGCTTCTGAACATCAGCTGTTGAGCGGGGGAAGGAAGCCAGAATTATCACCAGCTGTTTCCCAGGCTGTTTTGGCAGAGAGTCATGGAAGAATAGATTCCCCAGGCATATTCTTGAGTGATGTTAGTGGAACTGAAACTCTGTCTCCACAAACATACAGTCCAGGGAAGAGATAAATGGGCTTGGTCTCTTTATCTTCCAGTCTCTATACCAATAAGACTTTCAAGCCCTCGCTAACAAGTTTACATTCTCTAATATTTGCCACGGTCACCAACACTTCAATGATCCCATTATCAAATTCTCCACAAATTCTCCAAAACAGGAATTGGTTTTAACAAGAGATACTCTGAGAGAGGAGTCAAAACAACTGAAATCAAACCAGCTGGATTTTTTTCTTTGTAGCTCCAGTGTACTATGAAAAAAATTACTTTGAATTTGACCAGAGAGAAGTTATCTCAAGCAGTAAGTGGTATGTCAGATTGCAAAGTCATTTGCCAAAGTTGGCTCCATGTATGTAGCTTGAAGACAATTGGAGGCCAGAACTACAGTATAGTTGATGTCCTAGGTTTCCAATTATAGTCAACCAACACAAGAAATATGTTTATTATGATGGTCTAACTATAGATGCACTTACACCTACATTCCTAGTCCTCGGACTATTTTTACAAAATTGGGAGAAAAGTTCCCCAACACCATGATAGTCTCCCAAAGAAATACATAAAACGATCTTTATTCAGTGTATACGAATTCATATGAAAATATAAATCACATGGTCTCTTACAACAAAGAACACTTGGAAAGAAAAGCATGTTTAACGAAAATTTGTATAGAAAGGAAACCAGTCAAGAAAAATGCAAATGAACTAATCGTTTATTGAGAAGTCAGAGTTAAGAGAAATGTTAGTAACTCCTAAATTATTTTCCTTTGAGGGTTTTTCCAAAAGGATTCAAGATATCTCACGTTTTAGTGCATGACTCTTTTCTTGCCAAATCTAACTTGAAATACTATATTCTAAATATATATGTCACATAATCATGAATATCCTTTCCCTTACTTGAATGAGGCCTGGCAAAACATTTTCCTGGCAGTTATTACGTCTATAAGAATATACTAGGATATTACAGACCTAGCCAAAAAATTAGTAGGCTAACTGCCATACAAGAATACGAAAATACCGATTTGGTCAATATTAACAGGCTTTACAAAACATACACATTATTTGACATCAGCCTTTCAAAAGCACTCACTGGTAGAAGGAAAAAAAGGTTTCATTTGGAAAAATACCACTATGAAGTAAATTTACCTCTTTATTTTATCTAATGATGAATAGGAAATTTAAACTTACAAAAATAGAGGAAAACTACATTCATCTGCACTAGAAACAAATCAGGGTTTCATTAAACAAGAACACTTGCTACCCCTATGCTCATTTATTTAAGAATGTTGGTATTCTGCAACTGCATGCTTTTTAATTCTTTAGTTGTTTTATAGAACTAGCCAGGACCTTTAGTATAATGTTGAAAAGAAGTGGTAAGAGCATACATCCTTACCTTGTTCCAAAGAGTAGGGGGAAAGCATTTAATCTGGTCATGTATGACGTTTGTTGTAGGGTTTTTGTAGACACCATTTATCAGTTTGAGGAAAGTCTCTCCTTTTCATAGTTTACTAAAAGTATTTTTTAATCATAAATTGATATTCCATTTTTTCAAGTGATTTTTTTGCATCAACTGAAATGACCATATGGCTTTTCTCTTTTAGTTTATTAAAATAGTGATTTATATTGATTGATTTTCAAATGCTAATCCAGCCTTGTATTTCTGAGATAAACCCTACTTGATCAGGATATACTATTCTTTTCATATATTGCTGGATTTGATGTGCTAATATTTAGCACCTATGTTCATGAGGGATATTGTCCTAGAGTTTTTGTTTGTTTGTTTGGTTGGTTGGTTTAAAAGACTATTTTTAGAGTAGTTTTAGGTTTATAATAAAATGGAGAGGAAAACATAGGGATTTCCCATATGACCCCTGCTCCCACATTCATAGCCGTCCCCATTACCAACATCACTCACCAAAATGGTACCTTTTTTTTTTTTTTTTACCAAGAATGAACCTATAATGACATATCATAATCACCCAAAATCCATAATTTAATCTAAGTGTTCAGTCTTGGTGTTGTACATTCAATGGGTTGAGACAAACATATAATAACATACATCCGGCCTCCTCACACCCGTGATAACCACTCATCTCTTCGTGGTCTCCATAGTCTTGCCTTTTCCAGAATGTTATATAGTTGAAATCATACGGTATGTAGCCTTCTCGGATTGGCTTCTTTCACTTGGTAACATACATTTAAGTTTCATCCATGTCTTTCATGGCTTGATAGTTCATTTACTTTTAGTTCTCAATAGTATTCCACTGTCTGAATGTACCACAGTTTATTTATCTGTTCACCTACTGAAGGACATCTTGGTTGCTTCCAAGTTTGGACAATTATGAATAAAGCTGCTATAAACATTTGTGTGCAGGTTTTTGTGTGGATATATAATATTTTCAACTCCTTTGAGTAAACACCAAGAAACATGTTTGTTGCATCATACAGTAAAAGTATGTTTAGTTTTGTAAGAAAGAAACCAACAAACTATCTTCCAAAGTAGCTGTACCATTTTGCATTCCCATCAGCAATGTATGAGAGCGCCTGTTACTCCACATTCTCACCAGCATTTGGTGTTGTCAGTGTTCCGGATTTTAGCCACTCTAATTAGGTGTGTAGTGTTTATTCCATTATCATTTTAATTTGCATTTTCCTGATGACATTTGATATGGAACATCTTTTCATATGTGTTTTTGCCATTTGTATATCTTCTCTGGTAAGGTGTCTGTTAAGGTCTTTGGCCCATTTTTAAATTGGGTTGTTTTCTTATTGTTGATTTTTAACAGTTCTTTGTATATGTTGGATAACTCCTTTATCAGATGTGTGTTTTGCAAATATTTTCTCTAGTCTGCACTTGTTTTCTAATTCTACAGAGCAGATTTTTAAACATCAGGTCCAGTTCATCAATTATTGCTTTTATGGATCAATTCTTTGGTGTTATATCTGAAAGGAAAACACTATACCCCAAGTCATAACATCTCCTATGGTATCTTCTAGGAGTTTTATAGTTTTGAGTTTATGATCCATTTGAATTAATTTTCATTAAGGTTGCAAGTCTGCATCTAGATTTTTTTTGCATGTGGATGTCCAGGTGTTCCAGCACCATTTGCTGAAAAAACTGTCTTGGCTTCATTATATTGCCTTTGTTCCTCTGTCAAAGATCAGTTGATTATATTTTTGTGGGTCTATTTTGTGGCTCTCTCTTTTTTTTTTTTTTTTGTGGTATGTGGGCCTCTCACTGTTGTGGCCTCTCCCATTGCAGAGCACAGGCTCCAGACACGCAGGCTCAGTGGCCATGGCTCACAGGCTCAGCCGCTCCGCGGCATGTGGGATCTTCCCGGACCAGGGCACAAACCCGTGTCCCCTGCATTGGCAGGCGGACTCTCAACCACTGTGCCACCAGGAAAGCCCTGTGGCTCTCTATTCTGTTCCGCTGATCTATTTGGTTTGGTTTTTGTTTTTCTTTTTCTTTTTTGCTAATACCATGCTGTGTCTTGATTATTGTAGCTTTGAAGTTAAGTCCTGAAGTCAGTTCTCCAACTTTGTTCTCCTTCGGTATTGTGTTGTCTGTTCTGGCTCTTTTTGCCTCTCCATATAAACTTTAGAATAAGTGTGTCGATATCCATGAAATAAACTGGCTGGATTTTGACTGTGATTGCATTGAATCTATAGATCAAGTTGGGAAGAACTGACACCTTGACAAATTGAGTTTTCCTGTCCACGAACAAGAAATATCTCTCCATTTCCTTAGTTATTCTTCGATTTCATTCATGAGAATTTTATAGTTTTTCTCATACAGATCTTGTACATACTTTGTTAGATTTATACCTAAGCATATCATTTTGTTGGGGGAGGATACTAGTGTAAATGGTATTGTATTTTTAATTTAAAATTCTACTTGTTTGTTGCTGGTATAAAAGAAAGCGATTAACTTTTATATTTTAATCTTATATCCTGCAACCTTGCTATAATTGGTTATTAGTTCCAGGAGGTTTTTTGTTGCTTCTCTCAAATTTCCTACATAGACAGTCATGTCATCTGCAAACAAAGACAGTTTTATGTTTTCCTTCCCAATATTTCCTTCCCAAAGGAAACTTATTTCCTTTATTTGCCTTATTGATTACAAGGACTTCCAGTATAATGCTGAAAAGAAGTGGTGAGAGGGAATATCCTTGCCTTGTAGCTGAGCTCAGTGGGAACGCTCTGAGTTTCTCACCATTCAGTATAGTGTTAGCTGTATGTTTTTTGTAATCTTTATCAAGTTGAGAAAGTTCACCTCTGTTCCTAGTTTACTGAGAGTTTTTTTCATGAATGGGTTTTGGATTTTGTCAAATGTTTTTCTGCACCTATTGATATGATTATGTAACTTTTCTTTTCTAGTCTTGATGTAATAGTTTACCTTAATTGATTTTAGAATGTCGAACCAATTTTGCATACCTGGGATAAAGTCCCCTTGGTCATGGTGTAGAATTCTTTTTTACACTATTTTGAATTCAATTTGCTAATTTTCTGTTGAAGACTTTTGTATCTATGTTTATAAGAAATATTGGTCTGTAGTTTTCTTGTAATGTCTTTGTCTGGTTTTGGTATTAGGATAATGCTGGCCACATAGAATGAGTTAGAAAATATTCCCTGCGCTTCTAACCTCTTAAAGAGATTGTAGAAAATTGGTAGAGTGCCAAGGATTGTCTGATCCATGTTTTCTGGCTCTTTTCCTAGCTTCACAGGGTTTCTTTACACTCATGTGGTGATCAATACTCAGCTGAAGACTGCACTCCAGATCTCTCTCTCTCTCTCACTGTGCCGCTCTCCTATCCCCAGCACTTTGCCCAAAGTCTAGCCCCTTTGGCCACTCCAAATTCTGTCTCCTCACCTTGCAGAGACAACTGGGGTATTTGGGGATTCTCTCTCCCTGTGTTGCAGCACCGCTCATGCAGTGAGCTAAGACAGTTGCAGCTAGGACAGTTTCTCTCAGGAATCAGTCTCCTGAGTTAACTGCCTTCCAATACCTAAATCCTTTTTATAAAAAAATTATGTTTTGCCTGGGATTTTTTGGTTGCTTAAAGCAGGAAGATAAATCTTGTCCCTGATATTCCCTCTAAAATTCTTAACAGTCTTTAAAATATTTAACAGAGTTCCCTGATTCGCAAGCCAAAATTTATAGGGTCAAAAAGAAATAAACCTTTCCTGGTGGCTCTTTTGATTTAAAGTTTTAGTCTAGAAAAACAGATTCTTAAAAATTATTCTTTAGGCCATAAATTAGCAAAATAAACCTCATCTAATTCCTCTTTACATATTTTTAAGTCATGCCTCAGGAACACTTCTAAACATATTTGCCCCTTAAAATAGAACATACACACAAAAATCTTGAAAATCCAGCAGTCCAGAAGTATAGGACTTAAAAAAATAAATTATCCTTAAAATGTCTAATAGATCTTTGAAACTTTACTTAATCCTGTAATTTGCTGACATGACACTCATATTATACCAGCTTACCCCAAGCTTGATTCAAATCTAATCGTGGTGTCTACAAAATAGTGTTGTAAGAAATTGCACATAACTGTGACTGTGTGTAGAAGACAATTATCAAATAATAATGACTACACTAATTTTCCTAAGAAAAATATTAGTTTTAATAATCATCTTTCCTACAAATTTAAATGAGAAGTGGACATAACAAAGGTCTTTCAGTATATTAACATTTACAAGAAGCTTAAATGTCCAATAATTAATGTTGAACTATTTTCATAAATAATAAGATGCAAGAATGTTTTAGTTACCAATTAAAAATTATTTACATTATTTTAGACAATAACTTAGTTAATTATTGTTTTTTAATTCTGTGCTTTTCTAAATATAAATCCTTACTTTGCTAAGCTACAGATGGTCTTGATTTAAAATACACTATCTTTTTATTTGACAGATAGATAGACAAATAGATATTAATTGGCAACCCACCTTCAATGGAACAGGCATTCAGAACAGTATTTCCAAAAGCACTAAAAAATTACAGAGATTCTACCATAATCTCTAAAGCCTACACTACCGTATGAATCAAGATGAATATATTTCAAGACTTCTGGTAATACTGTAAGGTATAGTAGTAGAAGGGAGAGAAATTATAACACGGAAAACTGGAATTCATTTGCTCTAATACCTCAGCCACTTAGGAAAGAAGTCCAGCCCTTCCAGTACTGGGAGACAAATCTGTATGAAAGTGGGCTAATATTTGTCTTTGGAGGATAAACTTGACAAGAGCTCAGCAAGTCATTTTTGCAGTATGGAAGAGATGGTATTTGTGACATAAGGAAATATTTAATTTTATTCTAAATTGCCATAATTTCATAATAGTTAAGCATTAAATACATTAAGATGACAATAACTGAAAATGTTTAGGTTCAATCAAATGTGTTATGATATTTGCCTTTCAGGGAAAAAGTTATTTAAGCTTTTATCCTCTAAAAAAAGTCCTTTACATCTTTTATTATAATTGGGTTGTTTTCAGAGCACTTTCACTTGGCTAATTCCCTGTCACTTGCTGAGTTTAAAAGTGCCTCTAATAACATAAAGCTAATTTAATACAAAACTCATTTTTTAACCTGTAAATACTCCAGGCACACTTTCCATCTGGAAATGGTGATCAGATTATTTTTTTATTTTTATTTTTTGGTGGGGGAGGTGTTGATAAAAGTACTCTGACTCATACTTGAGTCCATGGCTTCTATGGGAAGCAAGCTGAATTTTCTAGGGAAACATATGCTCAAGCACCTCATTCACAGCAGGCACCCTGGGGCCTAAATAAGTTTTCTGCTTAATTGTAAGCAAAAGTAACATTAAATATTATTGACGGTAATAGAGTAGTCAAGAGTAACTTTTACCACAACGTTTTGCATTTTTCTTACATAATTCACTCCTTAATAATTATTGCAGGATTGAATAAAATTCCACGTTTCTTTTTTTTTTTAACTTATCTGATGTATGGGACAGCTGTGCATCACTTCACATCCTCTAGAGCACAACATTCTTTTCCCAGCCATTCCTGTGGTGATCACTCTATATCTGTTTTGACTCCTTTTACTTAGATTCAACCTGACAGCACCTGATCAGCTTCCTCTTGCTTCTTTCCCCAGGGTTTCACTGAGACCCTGGTGTGGGGTGTCCTTTTGACACTTACCCACTTGCAACTTGGAAGTCCATGGAACAACCACTGACCAATAAAAGAGGAGAAGCAATATATAAATGCTTCTTTTCCCTGAACATGGCCAATTCTGAGATGCACAGCATAAGTCTTCCAGCTAATATTTAATCAGTTGAACTATGAGTTGTTGCAATGTCTGCACACCTGGCTTAAGGCAGAATTCAAGGGGGCCAAATAGAAATTGAGTCTGAGACCATCCAATAGACATCATGTGTTCCATCATTATATGGACTGGAGCATAAAATTACTTAATCTTTACCATTATAATTCTCTTCCCCCAGCCCCTAAACAAATATTTTTGCTTCCTAAAGGAACAAATTTGGTTTTCCTATTTCTCAGGATTGTCCTAATAGATTTTTGTTCTCCCAGGTTCTCTAATACCTCTTGAAAAATATTTACCAATAGAAAAATATTTCACCAATAGATAAATATTTACCAAAACAAGAAAAATCTAGAGAACATGTAATGGAAATTTCCCTTAGTGGTAACTCAGAGGAAAACTCCAAATTGAGCAATCTGTAAAGTTGTTCCCCATTTTCCCCAAAGGAACAATGCTGCTCTTACTAGTATTTCTTTTTCAGGGCATAGGTTTCAGATACTCTAGATTTGGAAGGCCTCTGCTCAAGCTGTCTTCACTCCTGCAGAGCAGTGATAAGGACTAAGGAAAAGAAGCTATAACTGAAGGTTAATAAGGCACAACTGGAAACATTGTCAATGGGCTGGGCTACACTCAGATCCTATTGATACAAACATATCACAGAAATTGGTCAAAATTCCCTGTTTATGAAGCAGTGCACTACTCTTGGGCTGAAGAAAAGCTTTTAAGGTGCTCTGTATACTGTCTCCCAGAGTTTCTGTTATAGGCTGAATTATCCACCCCCCACCATAAAAACCTCATATGTCGAACTCCCAACCCCCCAGTACCTCAGAATGTGAGGTAAGCTATGTGAATGTTCATCAAAATATTATTTTTAGAGATGCAAAACTGGAAATAACTTAAGTGACCAACAGGGGATTAAGTAACACAGCCATTAATATGATGTTGCTTAAGTGTACTAATGGAGAAATATGCTAAATAACTGAAATATGTAGTATTAAGCAGAAAAAGCAAGTCATAAAATAATTTGATTTTATTAATATATATAAATATAGAAATAGTTCTAAAAAGTAAACATCAAGTTATAAACCATTTGATCATGTGTGTGTATACATGTATGTATATATGTTTCTGAAAAACAACTAAGTATCAAGTTATCAGCAACTATTATGGTTGCTTGGTTGGCTTGAGGGTTTTATTTTGGTTTTGCTTTTTTTTAAAATATTGCAATTTTTCTACCATAGACATTTTTTGCTTAACAAAAAAAAGTTTACTTTTGGAAAAATATACAAAGATTTACCATCTTTCAAGTCCAACTTTACTCATTCACACATTTTTAAACCAATATTTGTTTAGAGTCTACCACCAGTCAGGCATTCTTTTAGGTACTTGGGCTGTATTAGTGAGGTAAACAAAAATCCTGCCACAATAGGGAAATAACAAATAATAACAACAGGGAGATAACGAATAAATAATAATAAATAACAAGCATAAGAAATAAATTACATAAATGTTAGAAAGTGATAAGTGCCATGGAAAAAATAAAGACAAGGTAAAGGGAAATGAGGGGTTGGGTACAGGGATCAGAGTACAGTTTGCATTATTGAATAGAGTGGTCAGAGTGACTCCCATAAAGAAAGTGAGATATGGGCAAAGACTTGAAGGTTTGAAAGGAAAATCTTTGAAGAAATAGCATTCCAAGCACAGAGAGCAATCCCAACATGAAAGCATGTCTGGCCTGTTGGAGGAACAGCAAGGAGAATGTTCCGGTTAGAGGGGAGTCATTGTGGAAAATATGAGAAGAGAAGCTCAGTGGTTAGTAGGGGATAGATCATGTAAGGCCTTTGTGGATCACTGCAAGGACTTCAGTTAACATGATCTTACATATTTCTGAAAGAATCTGGCTGCTGCATTGAGAACGGACCGCAGAAGGGTAAGGACAGAAGTAGGAAGACCCGCGGTAAAATCAATGCAGTATTCGGGGAGAGAGATGGTAATGGCACAGCCCAGGGGGAAGCAGAGGAGGTTGTGAAAAGTTGGCTAAATTCTGGATTTTTTCTAATATTTTTATATAAATTTTGAAAATTTGAAAATTCCCTTTGAGGAAAAATGTTCTTCGTGCTTATTAATATCTCCTTAGCTATTTTGGTAACATTCCATTTCAAAAAAATGAAAGTTGTCTTTAGACTAGAAAATATAGATGGCCTCATTTTTATAGGAAATAACCCCAACTTATAGGTCAGAATAGACCAATCAGAGGTTGCTTACTTTCTTATATGAGGCTGTGAAATTCTAAATCTTCGACATGATAAAATTTCTGAAAAATCCTATCTAGTACAATCAACCCACTAGATAAGATGCAAATTTGATCTTCAGTGACCAAATAGAAATGCAGATAATATTTGGCTAATGAACAGCTGTGAGAATATAATGATTTCTTATGTATTTCCAATGAGTTCCTAAAATTTAAAGCATTAGCCATCCTTGCTCTAGTACAGTACACATAATGGCTGACAGGATTTTGATACCTAGTCAAGAAAGTTTTCTATAAATAAAAACAATTTTGGGCTTCCCTGGTGGCGCAGTGGTTGAGAGTCCGCCTGCCGATGCAGGGGACGCGAGTTCGTGCCCGGGTCCGGGAAGATCCCACATGCCGCGGAGCGGCTGGGCCCGTGAGCCATGGCCGCGGAGCCTGTGCTCCGCAACGGGAGAGGCCACAACAGTGAGAGGCCCGCGTACCGCAAAAAAAAAAAAAAAAAAAAAAAAAAAAAAAAAGAATTTTATTTAATGTAAACTCTTTATCCACTTGTGGGAAACATATAAGTAAACCACTAATGGAAAACAGTGTGGATTACTGGCAGAAAAACCCCGCATGCTACTTGTATGTACATATTTGCCATGTTAACTAAGTGAGTAAACCAGCAGTTTCCTCTTCTGGTAGCAGTGAATAAAGAGATGTTTCAGTGGTCAATACAAAGTTAAAAATACTCCTGTCACATAGATATTTCAGCTTTCCTTAGACTCTTTGATGTCAACAAACATGTCATTTGAAAATGCCTCAGTTCTGCTGGCATGTCATCAATTGATGTCCAAGAAACAGACCCAATTATACTTTTCACTGTTTTTCATTTATCCTCTTTTCTGCCCAACCATTAACAAAGGAGTAGTTTGCACTGTTTAGTCTCTTGTTAAGATGTTAAGTTTAGTCTCTTGCAAGATTCTCAAGCCCCAGGGCAAGTTTTCTCCAATGCACTCTGTTTAGCCCACTGGTAAAATTACAGTATTTAGTTTTAAAAAGTCTTTGAATGTTCATTTTTATTCAGATCGTCAGCCAGAGAGGATTTGGAAAAGTGCATAGAAAAGAAAGTTCTTAACATTTTCACAAAGAAAAAAAAATAAAGTGTTTAGAATTCAGTATTTTTTCAAATTGAATTGTATTTGATTGGTTGCATAATATTGATAACTCTGTTTACTAACCAAAGAATGGGAAAATTGACTTATAATAATTTCATATATAAATAAAATGGATAGCAAATTAATAATTTAAGGGAGTTCTCTGGTGGCACAGTGGTTAAGAATCCACCTGCCAATGCAAGGGACACAGGTTCGAGCTGTGGTCTGGGAAGATCCCATACGCTGGGGAGTAACTAAGCCTATGCACCACAACGACTGAGCCCACATGCCTCAACTACTGAAGCCCGCGAGCCTAGAGTCCACAACAAGGAAGCCATCGCAATGAGAATCCCGCGCACCACAGCAAAGAGTAGCCCCTGCTCGCCGCAACTAGGGAAAGCCTGAGTGCAGCAACAAAGACCCAATGCAGCCAAAAATAAATAAATTAATTAAAAAAATTTTTAATTAATAATTTAAATAATTCTATGCCAACTGCAGATATACACCCAGAGGACTGGGACTTGAAATTACACTGTAGGTCAGAAAATATTATAATGTCAGTTCCCACAGTTTTGGTTACAAATAGCATATGATTTGAAATCCTTCACCAAAACCTCGCTGCTTAGATTCAAAAGAATACCAACATTTTGTTCCCTTACCAACTAGTCATTAGAGTTCCTTCTTTAGACCAAAAAGCTTCTTGAAGTCCACTAGAATCGCTTTGCACTGTAAAATTAAAATGCTCATCATTTTTATCTCCCAAAGAGATGTGAACAATATAAAGTTATTAAAAATAAGAAGAGTCAGAGTTTCTTGGCTCTTCTTTGAAGTATTAAGTAACTGTTGCTTATAGAATTCACACAAAGAATACTTTAGATTTTTTTTAATAGAAGTTGAAGTAGTAGATCATGATAATATGTCTCTCAGCTATAGTGTCTACTGGGAACAAAGCATACTTCTGGTGAAATAATTTCTTCTGAGTAGAAGAAAAAGAATTGATATCCCATATGAATGGTTTTCTTTTAACAAAAAGCTTTGTGTCCCCAATTCTCACCTACACAGGACTGCCACAGCATCTAAGTGTTTGGTATAAAGGCCACTTTTGTGAATTAGAGCAGTGCTTTCCAAATAGTGTTTTGCTGCAGGCTAATCCCTTGAGATGAAAAAATAAATAAAGCTTCCAGGATCAAGTAAGTTTGGGAAATACCACATATAATTATTAATTCTTGGGTTGTCAAAATTCACATTCATATAATATAGGACTTAAGAAATACTTTAAAAGAGAAATCTGTTTAATTTTCTTAAATATTTCCCATTCTGTTATAACCTGTATGAGAAAAGAATCTACAAAAGAATGAACATATGTATATGTATAACTGAATCACTTTGCTGTACACCTGAAACTAACACAATATTGTAAATCAACTACACTCCAATAAAAACAAAATTTTTAAAATTTTAAAAATAATTTCCCAAATATAGAGGGCCACAGAATCCATGTGAGGATGTGTGTATGTGTATGTCTATGTATGTGTATTTTTGTGCATCTGTGTGAAACATCTACTAACATTCCACAGAAATCAGCGCTTCTCGGGACTGGCTAGCAGAAACATCTTAAGGCATTAAACTCCAGAAATCCAGCTTTAAAATGCAAGCAGTAAATATCCATTACCGTCAATGTCCTTAACAGGTGGGGCCCGAATGGAAGGAAGCCCAGATGAAAGTCCTTCGGTAGCCGGGAGGAAGCACTAAGACAATGGGTATCTGGTTTGGGAGATTCAGTAAACTGTGAACCCCTTAGAAAGTCAAAGAGGGCATTGTCAAAAAAAAAATGGTCAACAAGTTCACAGTCTTTCTCAGAAATAACCCAATTATTTGACCACAAGGGTCATTCATTATCCTTGAAAGTAAAGTTCTCATACTTAGCAGAAGTTGAGAATGTACATTTTAGATAAGAAAGCTTTCAGTAAAATATTTTTAAAGATTGGATAGTGAAGTGATTTCATTGGAAGCTCATGGTGCAATGTAAAGATACTACTATATGAAAGCAAAATTTTATGAAAAATTATTCACTACAAGGAATATAAGCAGTTCAAAAATCCAGGCAGAATGGCTGTAGTAGAGACTACCTCGTTTTTCTGTTTCGCTTCTTTCCTAGGAATACAACTAGGCAACATTTCCCTGCCTCCACTGTAAGTAGGTGAGGATGTGAGTCTGAGTTCTAACTAATTGAATGTGGATGGAGGTGACAGACACCACTTACAGGCTGGGCCTATAAATATCCTCCCATGGAATGGTCCACTCTCTCTTCAGCCCTTTGATGGCTGGAGGTATAGGATTCAGCAGAGGCCTATGAGACGCTAAAGGACAGTAGCATGAGAAAATGGAAGGGAATGGAGTCCCTGAATCAACATATGAGAAGCCACTCCCAAAGCACTTGTGCTGAGCTCTTATAGGAGTAAGAAATGAACTTTCATGATCTTAACTAATATCTGGCATTTGTGGTGGCAGTTAGACTACCCCAATTCATAGCATGTCCAAAGAAGAGATGAACAGATTACATATAGTACTTTTTGGTCTTTTGCAAGAACTGGGCCTTTGAAGTATTCACTATAATAAATGGACAAAGCACTTTACCCTTTAAATATGAAAGAATATTTCATATTTTTATGAAAAGCACCCTTTAAATATGAAAGAATATTTATCAATAATTAAAATGAAATATCTCTCTAAATCTAAAATCCCAATATCACAAAAAGACTGTTTATACGGCACCTGTCAGCAATGAGCTTAAAGTTGCTGAATAACATTAAAAGGGCCACAGTATGTGGCTTGCTGTCTAATAGAGTATGGATGAGGAACATAAGGAGAAATCTTTTGAAGTTATATATTTCATAGTTGTGAAAATATGAACAATAGAGAGAGAGGGCTTTATGGAAGACAGAATAGCAACAGCAACAAGCAAAAAGGAATAGCAGCTGGAGAGCACTCTAAACTCTTCATAACTGGCACATAGAAGCTTCTGTCA
Source organism: Phocoena sinus (assembly GCF_008692025.1). Classification (NCBI taxonomy): domain Eukaryota; kingdom Metazoa; phylum Chordata; class Mammalia; order Artiodactyla; family Phocoenidae; genus Phocoena; species Phocoena sinus. The sequence goes on from NC_045769.1 coordinate 37,202,338, forward strand.
CCTAGACACAGGCCAACAACGTCAGGTAGATGTTGTTGGCGTAACCTGACATCGGTGCTATTAAGCTTAATCTAAGCCATGTGGTTTCTAAAACTTGTTTCCTAGGATTTAGCCTGGTTAGGATTGGGGAAAGTATACTTGGCTGCTGTAGGCAAACTGTGGCTAAAAACAGATTTCCCACTTCCATAATAGTCAATAGCTTCATATATAATCAGGCAGGAGACAATTACGCCAAGTTGGCTGGAATTAGTCTCTTTCGGCTGTATGCTCCAATAGAACTTAGATAACACTTCTGTGTTAGCATTCACCACTTTGAGCATCCACGGTAGGCTCAATGAATAGACTGAAAATCCCTGGTGGTCAATGAATCCCTGCAACTCCTAAATTAACATATCCTGACAGCAGTTACAACTTCTTGCTAGAGGAATATTGCTTTATGCGATTTCTGTAACATGTGTGTTTCTCTTTAAATTATGAATATACAACCCATCTTAAATTCTTCCCTGAAAGAATTGCATCTATTCAGTTCTCACAGAAGGTGACCTTCCAAGCAAGATTATGGCAGTTGCAAAAACTAAACATTCAATTCTTGAAATGGTACTTGGCAACGTTATGTGCAAAGAAAAAAATATATATCTGGATATGTATTGTTCAATCAGTCCCTTGATAGAAAGGGTTCTTAGACTTCTGAAGGGCTCCGGGACCCCACAGAAAACCAAGGTAAGGCTGTCTTGCTCAAGAGATCAGATCCTGATGAGAGCCACGTTATGAGCATTAAAGGAAATGGTAAAAGATGGCTTCAAATAATTTCAATAGTTGAAATGAGGACTCCTGCTCTTTCCAAGTATAGTAATATCTAACACCTCTTTTGCACTTTGTGGCTACAAAAGTTGCCAAGGGAGATTTTTTCAGTGCCATTATATCATGCTGTCTGCTTTGCAAAGAACTGGAATCATCAGTCTGATTCATCTCATGCCAGTTGCTGATGCTATAATCCCACAGAAAATGACTAAAATTTAACACATTTTTACACAAAGATTTACCACTGAGCAACATGCATCATCCCTTAAATGAATATTTTTTAGTCCTGTGCAGGAAACAGTCCTCAGTGTCTCACAATAAAGGCCAGGAAGAGAGTATTCTTTGCAGTGTCCAAGTTTGTGAGATTTTGGCTAGGACAGAAGAAGAAGGCATTACACTGAGAGAGAGAAAATAAGGTGTAGCATTTTCATTTCATCACAAGTTAAATAGAAGAGGCTGTTTCCACTGGGAACTGTGACAAATGTTAACCTGAATTTCCTGTGTTACTTTTAAGTTGCTTGGAATTGGCTTTATATGCATACATATCTGAGGTGTAGACTATATTAGGCACAAATTATGAACTAGATCCAAATAGTGTAGCTTGGGCATCTTTTTATAAAACCAAATCACTATAAGAGAGAGGATCTGAAACTAAAATCCTCTTCTTTTTATCTTTGATCTTTCATCAACCAAACAGCTATAAAATAGAGAAAATAAAACTAAACCACCTTCCTCTCAATGGAACTGAAAAACTAGAAAGATGAGAAATAGGTAGGAAGGAGGTGTTTAAGAGTGTATAGACTCATTGTAATTTAGACTCAACTCCCCTTTCCAAAATATTTTCCATCTGCTTTTAAAGACATGCTTTCTTCCAGCCAGGTTGGTATTCATGGCCTTCGATATTCCTTCCATACGCTGACTTCTAATATTTTTCCACTTCTCTTACCTTTTTATTTCATTCTTCATTGTCTAATATAAGACTTAAGTCTTTGACAATCCCAGTCTGGAGTGAATAATTTTTCCTTTGAAACTTGAAAAACAGATAATCTTGTCTTACTTTGAAGAAGTTACTTGACTGCCTTCTAGAGAAATGGAGTTACCAATACTAGCATTTCAGGATCGCTACAAGAATTAAATGAGATCGAAGAAAGGTGTCTGGTATATTAACGGGCATATAACAGCTGCTCAATAAATTCTAGAGAACTTAGTTTTTAATTTTTTGATTGGCTCAGTGAATATACTTATGCACTTACCTATATAATAAAATCAGCAGACATTTCTTTCATATATTTTTAATCTTTCATAGCTCTTTTTACACAGATTCCCAGCAAATATCCACAAGTTGAGAAATGGAATAACGTTGCCTTTCCTATATATAGGCTAGATCAATTATCTTCATTTCCACTGCTAAATTTCAGACGTTGAGTTTCTCATGGTACTGGTTCTCTGGGGTTCACCTGTCCTTCAAAATCACTAAAGATTCAATTATCCACTGTCATTGCCAGCTGCAACAGTCATAATTGCCCCAGGCTTATTGCTTGGCCTTGTACTCAGGCAGCTCCAATTTTACTTATTCCAGATATATCACCAGTATATCTTGGAAGCTACAGTGTCTATTCTGACAGATTTCCTTTATTGTTCACATGCCCTTGCCGCTCTTGACATCATTAGTAGGTGGAAGCCCTAAATTCCTTAACTCTAAGACAATCTTTAGTTTTAGGAGATTTTCCATTTCCTTGTAGTACATTTATGGACAAACTATCCCATTATTCCATGCCATTCATTTGAAGAACTCTTATCTTTAGAGTTTTCTCACCTTTATAAAAGAAATAGTATATTTCCAGGAATATTTTTCCATCATGATTTAAGCTATGAATCAACATCAGACCTGGTGATTTTTCAACTCTCAATGGAAATCTTCATATATATGTTAAACCTAAAAGAATCAATTACTCAAGCTTCAAATCTCATTCATCCCTTTCATTATAAAGACCTTATAACTTTAATCAGTCCCAAATGTCAAAATATTTACTTCTTTTTTAACATCATCTTCCTCAAAGGTTGACTAATCTATTTAATAATTGGATCAATATATGTCAGGGAAAGTAAGGACAGGGAGAAATAAGAGCAGATTTATATGAAGAGAGTTAAAAATGATGAGCAGGAGAAAGGGGGGAGAATTCTGGAGCAACGTCTTTGAGTAAGGGACTTATGACAGAATCTACTGCACTAGTAGAGGACTGGCTTTAGAAAGGAGCGGGAATAGCTCATATATGGAAGGAGACAGAAAGGTAGAGCATAGAGGAAAGATGAGGATAGGTGGTTAGAGCTTGTGGAGGACTATCTAGCCCTTGTGCTAATTGTTGGTGGCACATATTAACTACAAAAATACCCAAAATGGTTGTACATGTCAAGACTGGCTTACATCAGCTGGTAATGCTTATCTAATTTATCTATTCAATGGTTATGGTCAAAGCCATATCATCCTGCAATCAAGGGCAGTATTATGATACTTCCCCAGTGCCCTTCAGGCAACATTATCTTGTTGACTTGGCCCTGAAAATGCTTTTTCAGTCTTCCAGGAAAGACACTTCTCCTTTCAGCCCACCTTAAATCTTACTTATATAGCTGGCTTGGTTTCTCCCATGACCCTTTTGATGTAAGCCCCTGAAAGATGAAAACACCTTATATTCCCATTTTTTGGTGTGAACTCCACAGAATACCTATAGTATGCAACTTGCTAATTGTTAAATAACTCAGTCTCACATAACTCACATAACGCTTTTTTGCCACATCTGGAAGTTCAAAAGGCAGGTTGTGCAGACTGTGTTGATTATGGCATATAATATGACATTCCACTTACAAATAAGGCCAACTCTGCCTCTTCCTTCACACAAATGAAGTTGAGTCAAGTTTAGATTTTCAAATAATAGGAGATCTACAACTAAATTTAGGATGAATTCAGCTTGATGCAATGAAGATTATGTAGTCTCAAGTAAGACAAACCTGGATTTGAAGTCCAATGTCATCATTCACTAATTCATATGATTGAGCCTCAGGTACTTCATGTGTGAAATGGGAATGACACCAATGTCATAGGGTTATTACAAAAGTTAAACGAGATAACATCCGTAATGTATGTATGAGGGTATTTGACATGATCAATACTAGTACCACTCATAGGCTCCTATAATATACTTCTCTGTTGGAACCTCATATAGTTAGGTCTACTTTGTCAGCAAAAAATCTATATACCCAGCTGAAAATTTAATTTCTAAGAGAAAGTTTGGAAAATTATTATGTAAAAATATCTTCACTTTTGACAATGGGGAATATCACTTATAGCAAGCCTGACTTAAAACTGTGCTAACAGAAAATTTCCAAGCAAAATAAGAGCCAATAGTAATTGAATCAGATGTCCATTGTGTTGTCTTACAATATCCCTAACTGAAAGTAAAATAAAGTTCTTATGTTTCTAAAGTCTGAACATCAGTTTCCTCTTTCTGTAATATGAATTGCTTGAATTTAAAGTACGTTCCATTCTAGAGTTCAATGACTTTTATGAAATTCATATAATTACTTAGAAATGTCAAATTAAGCTTATTACATAATTGACACTTTAATTGATCATTGTAATATATATTGTGTATAATTATATGTATTCATTTTTGTTTTAAAGAATCAATCTTATTTATTTATTTTTGGTTGTGTTGGGTCTTCTTTGCTTCACACAGGCTTTCTCTAGTTGTGTTGAGCGGGGGCTACTTTTTTGTGGTGCACAGGCTTCTCATTGCGGTGGCTTCTCTTGTTGTGGAGCATAGGCTCTAGGCACGTGGGCTTCAGTAGTGGTGGCACACAGGCTCAATAGTTGTGGCTCATGGTCTTAGTTGCTTCACGGCATGTGGAATCTTCCTGGACCAGGGCTCTAACCTATGTCCCCTGCACTGGCAGGCGGATTCTTAACCACTGCACCACCAGGGAAGTCCCTATAATTATATGTCTTCTTTACCTACATTAAAATTTAACTTTTCCAATATCAGGATGTAATCAGAAGTTGTAAAAGGAAACACTGGACCAGTATTTCAATTCCTTGGATGAAGAACACCTACCCTTAAACCTTGCTCTAGATTGAAGGAATATTACCAAGACAGATGTCTTCGTATAACGATAGCAGGGATGGAAAGAAGAAGAGTAGAAAATGACATGGTGGAAATGGAAGGAAACAAGACAAACCCACAAATAATTATAAAACAAGGCAGAACATGTCACATCACATAAAAATTTGAGGTCATATCCAACACAGATAACAGGAAAGCATCTTAGAGGAGATGAAATTTGAGAAAAGCCTTGAAACAAGTACCCAAGATGCTTCATATTTTAACATAAATGTGAAGGTATAGAAATAGACCTTGACTCTCAGTTTGAATGTATGTTAAGCATATGACATGGAGCTGTGACATACTGCGAATTTATATATTGAAGATATGATTTAGCCATGTTCATTGAACTTTATCCAGGCCCTAAATCATTGGAAGGGAGGCAAAAATAGCATATCTTATGGCATCCATGACTTAAGAAATGATAACAATGAGAGTTTTCTTGCTAGACAGTTTTCTGTGCATGCGTGTTCATCTTAATGAGCCCTCTGACAGACAAGTGCCTTGTAAACCTTGATTTTCTTTGTTTGACAATAAATTGGGCACAAGAATTGCTGATATGGTGGGCGGGGGGGTGGAGGGAGGAAGTTCTCAAACAGCTGAATTCTGCCTGTTCTGCATGCGTATGCAAGGCATGCAGCTGTTTCACTTTTTAAATTCCAACTCTAATACAGGCAAAAAAAAGAAGTAGAAAGAAAAGAAAAACTGGATGGCTGGATGTTTCTTCAAATAAAAGTCCAGAGCTCAAAGGCAAAAAATACTTGAAGACAATGTACAATAAGGGCATTTTTTCAAGTCATATAAAAGCTGTTTTATGAAATTAAGCTGGAAATATTATAAGTGGGAAATGACCACAGAATAAATAGGAACATTTTAGAAAGAGAGCAAACACGTGTTATTTATTTTCCTAGTAAACAGAAGTGGCAGATTCAATCAGCAAGAAACATTGGATAGTTATGGCCATTTTAATCATGTAAAAAATTCATAAGATTTGTTTATGGCGCATTATACAGCATTTTCAGGTTAGTATTAAGGAAAGTGAATAAATTCTATTTACCAATAGACAAGAGATAAGCATGGACCAGATCTCTTACGTGGCTAGTAAAGCAAAGGGACATAGACTATTTCAGCATCTCTGCTGCTACCTCCTTTTACTCTTTATAAACATATGGAAATAGTTATGCCCAATTTCATAAAAAATATTTAAAACTATAAAACAGTTCCAAAGCATGTACTGTGCCATATTTCATGTGGAGAGAGAGACTGCCTTTAGTTCCATTTTGAAAGGCCTAAAAAGTGCAAAGCAATAGTACTTTAAGTATTTATATCTACTTAGATTCCTTAATGTTTAAAGTCATGTTGAAAAATGTTAATTTTAGATGTTAATTATAGAGCTGGAATAAAGCATTGGTTATAAAATAGCTAGCTGAGGTTAAATCCCTCCATAATGATCAGTTTTTTGGTACTCCCTGTTATTTAAAATACTACCAAAGAAATACATTACAAAAAATACACTAACATGTGGCATATCTCTTCAGTTGGAATTTTTATGAATGATAAAGCTAACTAGACACAAGGAAACCAAATATTTTCTGGTCTCAAGTCTACCTTATTCCCTAACATATGACATGTACAAATCTTACATTTATTTAGAATCAAAGATTAAAGGTAACATCCTAATGTAAAAACAAAAATATCAAGCATTCCTTGAAGGATGGAGCCTCAGCTTTACACAACTTAATTTTTATTTTTGCCTTGAAAATTATAATGGGTTTTTGGGATAGAGATGTACATTTTTTTTAAATGTCAAGAACTGTAAAGATTTGGTAAAATGCTAAAGGACTTCTTTGTAAGCAAATACTTTCTCTAACCATGAACCAGTTTACTTAAGGAAGTTCGCATATAGAATTCCATAATACACTGATGTCTCTTTGGCAAAGCAGAATGAACAAGAGTCAATTTACTGATTAAGAATCCTGCACTCCCTCTCCAAGATATATGTCATATGGTTGTCAAAAGGAGGAGTTAGATTTCCTCTGGATATACAGTAAAGAGATCAGTCTCATAAATTTACACTCACTTTATTATTAATAGAATAATATGTGAAGAAGAGACTGACTCTTAAGGTAATACTGAGAAGCTGAAAATTGTTGCTGTTCGCATGTCTCTATTCACTGGTCCTTTTGTTTATCTTTCAGCCCTTTTCCTTCCTTCCTACTCCAAGGCACCCATGTCCCATGCTGCACTTCTTAGATGCCAGTAACACTTGTTTTTGTATTGACTTTTTTTTAACATCTTTATTAGAGTATAATTGCTTTACATTGTTGTGTTAGTTTCTGCTATATAACAAAGTGAATCAGCTATACGTATACTTATATCCCCATATCCCCTCCCTCTTGCGTCTCCCTCCCACCCTCCCTATCCCACCCCTCTAGGTGGTCACAAAGCACAGAGCTGATCTCCCTGTGCTATGCGGCTGCTTGACTTTTAATCTACTTGCTCTCACTGAAAATATACCTGATCTACATTCCAGTTCAATAAAACCTTTTGCCCATTTTCCAATGTATCAACTGTAACCTCATGAATAAGTTTATTTTCAGGCAATCACGAATGAGAAGGATTTAAAGTGGCAGCTTTACACAAATATTTTTATTTTTTAGGTGTTTAAGTATCAATGCCTAATCTGAAAGTCATCTGTCACCCTATCTACATGAAGTTCTACCCTACTGTTAACAGCACAGAGAATGCTATCAATTTTAGGGCACACCTTTATTTTATAAACCTCTAAGGAAGAAAAGATGCTGCTATTTAAACCATGACATGATGCCTTAATGATAATCCTGTACAACACATGAATTGATAACATCAGCCCCTCATTGCTTTGAAATGATTTCATCTATTCCAAAGAACTTGGCAATCTACCCTACCTTCAGTTGCAGTGCTTAGAGTGTGAGAATAATCTTTTTGCAAGTATTTCAGGAACAAAACATAACACATCTTCATCTACTTGTGGATATCTTCCTTTTTTAGGTCCATAAAACCCTTGGTTGTTAATTTGTAAGAAAATATGAAGTTCTGATCATTTCTACAATGATGCTTTATTAATATAAAACTTATTTTCCACCCAGCAATGTGGAGAACTGTAGAGAGTGTCATTTACACCCATATAATGTAAAAGAGCCAAAAATAAAAATTCATGAATTTTCTTGAAACTATTGATAGCTGAAATTGCAGGGCAACTAACTAGCCCAAAATCTAAGAAAAGATGGGTGTCTGCAGGAAGTGATAACGTAAGAAATGGCTTACCTACGGCAGATGCAACAGAACACCGGTAAAGAGTTCAATTTAGGTTGTTTGGGAAATTGGCGGAGGCAAAATATACTCTAGAGATAGCACAAAGTCCCTGAGAGATGAGAAAATTGAGGGATTCCACATATTCTTTAGGACTTTTCTCCATGAACCAAGGACAATCACAGAACATACCAAAGAAGGTTTTAAGAAAGTGATCCTTATGGCGCAGATCCATCACTGCAAGAGAGACACAAGCCCCTACGTACCTTCTACTATGGAGCAGAGCCTTAAACTATGGGAGCAAGGGGAAAAAAAAACCACTGCCACACTTAGGACACTGGTGAAAACAAATGGCAGCTGGGGGGATGGAGTTACAACAAAAACATCCTGCTCCTGAGAGAGGGTGGGCTTGCATGCAGGGTCCAGGGCCAGAGCCTAGAGAGGGGCATCACTGAAGAGTCCACACTCCAGGACCCAGGGATATGCTATCATTCTGGTGTAAAACTAAGACTTAATATGAACAAGAGAAAGTGCTTACTACCACATCCTATAGACAAGCTAACAAGCACTAAGTAACAACATTGGAATATGGCTAGGAGAGGAATAGGGAGGAACAAGAGTAGATAAAGAAACACTCACAGTACAATGGAACATCTAAAATTAATGCAAGAGCATTTGTTGAGAAGAAAGGAAAAAAAAAAAAACCCTCTTGCAAACCAACTTAACACAAGGAATCAGATGGAGGAGTTTGAAAGCTGTGGTGGCCTAAGGGTAACCATAGCAACAATAAACCTAAAGCCAGGCCCACCTCCTAACTACATTAATTCAAATCCCTACATTGTAGGTCTAGGAGAAGGAAAAGGATCCCAATTTCCAGGCAAAAAAAGCACACAAGATGGCTGACTTTCAACAACAAAAACAAGGCAAGGAACAAAAATGCAAACAGAAACAACACCCTCCTAAGAGAAAAAATAATTATCAGATTCTGACTCAAATATGACACAAGTAGTGAAATTTCCCAGGAAGAAATTTAAGGTAACTGTGATTAAGATGTTAAAGTCTCTAATGGTACTGGTAGACAGCATGAAAGATGAGTTGGGTGATTTCAGGAGAAAGATGAAAACTGTAAGAAAGAATCAACTGCAAATGCTAGAAATTAAAAATACAATAACAGAAATGAAGAATGTCTTTGACAGGCTCATCATTAGGCTTGACACAGGCAAGGAAAGAATCAGTAAACCTAAGGATAATTTGAAGAGAAGTCAACAGAAATTACCCAAACTCAGATAAAAAAGAAAAAAGAGTGGAAAAGCAAACAAACAGAGTGTCCCAAAGCTATGGAACAATACCAATATATCAATTGATCTAACATACACATAGTTCAAATCCTGGAAAGAAGAGAGAAGAGGGCAAAAGAAATATTTGAGGAAATAATGGCTAAGAATTTTTCAATATTAATAACAGATACCAACCACAGACTGAAGTAGCTAAGAAAACATCAACCAGGTAAATACAAAAAAAAACAAACTACATATCATATTCAAAATGCTAAAAGAGAAAATCTTGAAGGCAATTAGGTGAAAAAAGATATATTACTTATTGAAGAACAAAGATAAGAATTACAGCAGATTTCTCATTAGAAACGATGCAAACTATTCAATAGAAGACAATGAGTGACATTTTTTAAATGTTGGGGAAAAAAGAATCTTTCAATCCAGAATTCTACACTGAACAAAAATATATTTCCAAACAGAAGTGAAGATTCTCTTAGGTAAGTAATTACTGAGGAAATCCAACACCAAACATCCTCCTCTCTAAGAAATATAGAAGGAATGAATTTTTTTTCATAGGGAAAGAATATGATACCATTGTGATTTATTGTATATATATATATATATATATATAGTTAATTTACAACTTAAATATATGACAATAGCACAAAGAATGGGAGAATAAATTGAGAGCATATTGTTATAAAGTTCTTACACTCTATAGAAGTAGTATAATATTATTTGAAGGTAGGCTGTGATAGATTAAATGTGTATATTTTAGACAACAGGGAAACCACTAAGTTTTAAAAGAGATATAAATAAGTCAATAGAAGAAATAAAATTAAATTATAAATGCAATTAAACCAGAGAAGGTAGGAAATAGAAAGCAAGTGTTATTTATTAGCAATAAAGAAGGATATTATATAATGATAAAGTGGTCAATTTACTAAGAAGACATAAAAATCTTAAATGAGTATACACCTAATAATAGAGCTTTAAAATATATGAAGTAAAAATTGATTGAACAAAAAGGAGAAATAGACAAATCTACAATTAGAGTTGAAGACTTCAAGAATCCTCTCTCAGTAATTGGTAAAGCAAACCATTAAGACTGATAGAATCGCTAAGTGTACAGATGGTTTCAACACTACCAACCAACTTGACCTGATTGACAATTATAGAACACTCCCCTCAACAACATCAAAATGCACATTCTCTTAAAGTGCACATAAAACAATAACTAAAATAAACCATATTCAGAGTAATAAAACAAATTTAAAAGAATAGAAATCATACAAAATATGTTCTTGGGACTATAAAGGAATTAAACTAGAAATCATAAGGAGAAAAAAAAATCTGAAAATCTCCAAATATTTGGAGGCTAAACTACATACTTTTAAATAACCATAGTTCAAAAATGAAATTTTAAAGGAGATTTTAAAATATTTTGAACTGAATTAAAATGAAAATACAACACATCAAAAATTTGTGGAGTGCAGCTAATGCATCATTTGAGGAAAATTTGTATGATAACATGCTTACACTAGAAAAGAAAGTTTCAAATTGGTGTCTATTTTAAGAAGCTAGAAAAAGAAGAACAAATTAAACTCAAGTCAAGCCTAAGAAAGGAAATAATAAAGAATAAAGCCTAAATCAATGAAAGTGAATAACAGAAAATCAACAGAGAAAATCAATGAAACCAAAAACTGGTTCTTTGAAGAAAGTGAGTATAATTTTACTCCAGCTTCTGTGCCTTGCCAAATACACAATAACTTTGCATTTCAACACTAAATCATAGGCTAATCTTTCAGAAGATATTTTAAATGGTGATTAAACTTAATATATATATAAAAAAACCCTCAATATATATAATTTCAACAATGCACATATCTCAATTGAAATAGAAAATTTAACATCAGATTGGACACAACAGAAGACTGGGTGAATAAGCTCAAAGTCACATAAATAAAACATATATAAATTGAAGCACATAAAGGAAAAAAGAATTTAAAAAAAGAACATAGTATAAGTAACATGTGGGACATAACTCCAACCTCTATTTACCCCATCACAGAAGAAGAAGAGGGAGAAGTTGGGAAAGAAGTAATATTTAAAGAAATAATTGCAAAGATTATATCAACTGGAACTCTTATGCATTGCAGGTGGGAGTATACATTAATGCAACTGACTTGGAAAACAATTTGGCAGTAGTTACTAAAACTAAACCAATACATATTCTATGACCCAACAATTCCATCTCTGGGCACGTACCCCAGAATGAGGGCTTATGCTTACCAAAAGACTTGTGCAAGATTTCTCATAACAGCTTTATTCAAAATAGCCAAAAAACTAGAAACAAATTGTCCATCAACAAGAAAATGAATAAACAAATTTTGATATGCATAAATGAAATACAGCACACTAATAAAAGGGAACAAATAACTACACACAAAACCGCCAATGAATCTCAAAAATATTATGTTCAGTAAAAGAATCCAGACACACAAACAATTACATACTGTATAATTCTGTTAATATAAAGTTCAATAGTATACTTTGCAGGGAATATTAACTAGGAGAGGACACAAAGAAGCATCTGAGTACTAGAATTGGTCTACTACAATTGTTCTATATTTTGATCCAGATGATGAATATATATATATATATATATATATACGCAAAACATCAATTTTTACATTTAAGATTTACACACTGCTATTGACTGAATGTTTGTATCCCCCCAAGGTTCACGTTGAAACTTAATCCCCAATATGATGGTATTTAGAGATGAGTCCTTTGGAAGGTGAAAAGGTTGTGAGTTAAGGTTAGGGTTAGTGTTAGCTCTCTTGAATGGGAGTAGTGCCCTTATAAAAGAGACCCCAATCATGTAAGTGCCCTTATAAAAGGGAGCTCTCATACCCTTTCCATCATGTAAGGACACAGCAAGATCGCTAACTATGAACCAGGAAGTAAGCTCTCACCAGGCACTAAATCTTCCAGTGTCTTGGTCTTGGACTTCTCAGACTCCAAAACTGTGAGAACTAAATTTTTATTTTTCATACGCTACCCAGTTTATAGCACAGTTGACCCTTGAACAACACAGTTTGAACTGCATGGGTCCACTTATACATGAATTTCTTTCACTAAATACATACTATAATACTACACAATCCACAGTTGGTTGAATCCACAGATGCAGAATCTGATACAGAGAGCTGACTGTAAAGTTGTACTCAGATTTTCAACTGTACAGAGAGGGTCAGCACCCCTAAGTCCCAAGTTGTTCAAGGATCAAGTGTATTCTGTTATAGCAGCCAAAACAGACTAAGACATATGCCTACTGTATGGAATTTTATTTCAATTAAAAATATTTTTTAAAGTATATTGTTAAGATCCTTACTTTGTCCCCAGACAGAACCCACACCAGTTTTTGCATGGAGAAAATGTAATATAAAGAATTAATAACTATGTATAAAGTTGTTAACTAGGTAATTAAAAGAGTAAAAGAATTATCTTAAGGTATCTCAGAAATAGCAACTTCAGGAAGCAGCTACGAGCTTACAGATTATGGGACAAAAAACAAGAGGCTGAAATAATTATAGAACAGAATTCTCGAGGAAGGGCCCAGTGGGCTGAACATTAGTCTTCTCTAAGGGGGGCTGATCAGCTGGGGTTGGTGTCTCTGCATTGATACACCATGAAACTGGTTCTGACCTGCTGAAAAATCTGCAAACTAGATTTCAATGTTACTAGAGTGACTGTCATGGCCACCACAAACTCACAGAAAGCCTTCTGGAAGCTCACAAGGAACAAACAGAAAGGAGAAAGTCCATTCTCTCTCCCACAGCTCCCTGGTCTTCTTCTAGTGCCCTCTATTGGCAGAGTGTTACAGGGAGCCTCTGGCAAAGCTAAAATCTGATTTGCAGACTCCTGGCCCCAGCATCATAAAGCAGAGTGTAGAATGCAGATTGTAGAGCTGAGACAACTTAATAATAAGCATCACCTTATTTTTTTGTTGTTGTTGTTTAGAGACAATTTTTGTTTAGGGGTAAAATTTTCCATTTTTATACTCTTATGGAAAAACAATAAAACAAGTAAAGATTGTAGGAGGGTCTAGGTACTAGTGGCCATAAATGCAAGAAATCTTGACTTTATCTCTTATCAGTCAGCAAGACCAACTTTTAATGAAGAGCAAGATGTAACCTTTTTTTTTTTTAAGTAGAAAATTACTTTTCTCTCTCTCTCGGGTGTCCCTGTCTTCCCACTACAGTACCCATAGGTACCCACAGGTACTGTAAGGAAATATGTTTCATCTCTTAGTCCTCAGCGTCTACCACAGTATCTGGCACACAGTAGACAGTATGTCCTCAGGAAACATTACCAATACATATTGTTTGTCTTTTTATAAAACAATGGAGTTTTACTTAAAATGTTATCACTGATATTCTTTCTTACCATTTAAAACGGTTCATGCATTAAGAAAGTCACTAGTTATTTATTTTTAGTACTCTGCTACTATAAGTTTGGGAGTAACAAATTATCAAGGTGTATGGTTCCTTAGAGACCATCTTGTTCAGCAAAGCCTTCATATACTGACTTGCGTATCATCACATAATTTAAATTCATGTTTGCCATCCCCTGTAACCCACTATTCCTCTATTGTTTAATGATTTTGCAACTGATACCAGCCTTTTAAAATATCCAGAAAAGAAACAAACAATTGATAATGGCTAAAAATCTCTTATTTGAAGTTCTACATTGCCTCCTAAAACTTGCCACATAGTAATGATTTGGTGTCACTCTATTTTAGCCACCTCACCTCATATAATAATAGCTAACATTATTGACTGCTTATTATATGTCAGACTGTTAAAAGTATCCTACATGTATCTCCTCATGTAGGATTTTCATAACCATCAACTATCAGTAGGTATTCCAGCTTTACAGATGAGGAAAAGGAAGCATAGAGAGAGTTAAGTAAGTTGATCAAGGTCACACTACTATGAAAGAGTTGGAGCGAGAATTCTAGCCCACACAATTTGCCTCCAGAGCCTGTGTTTTACTAAAACAACAAACTGACTCTGAAAATTATCTCATTTTCTCTGATCTTTTTTTATCCCTTCTGAAAACAAAATAACTTTCCATTTCCAGTTCAACTTTTTAATCTGTATGCCTATTCTCTGCTTGAAAATACTGAAAAGTTTAAAATCTAAATTCCTTATATATTCTTAAATGAATTGCAGCTTTCACATTGTCTAGTAGGAAAAGCAGCCACTGTATCAGTTGTCTATTGCCACAATAATACTATTTAACAAATCACCCTAAAGGTTAATGGCTTAAAACAACAACTATTAATTATTTCTCACAAAACTATGGCTCTGCTGAGCAGTTTTGCTGATCAGGGCTGAGTTCAGTTGATCTAGGATGGACTCACTCACATGTCCAGTCAGTTGGTGGATGGACCAGAATTGGCTGGTCTGGGATGGCCTCAGCCAGGACAATTTTGATCTTTTCCACCCTCTCCCATTCCCTCCAGTCAACCAGCCTGGGTATGTTCTCTGGGTAGTGTTACAAGTCCAAGTAAATAAGTGGAAATACACAAGCATTTTTTAAGGTTCTTCTTATGGCAAATTTATTCTGTCTTGTTGGCCAAAGAAAGTTATGTGGCCAAGTCTAAGATCAGTGTGGGAGGGTGATACCAAAGGGCATGGCTACAGGGAGATATAAAAAGTTGGGGCCATCGATTCAATCCATCTAGCACATACACTTTCCAGTTTTTCCTGGGCTCTACCCTCAAATCTATCATAAGACATCCTTTATCTATCATAAGAAATCCTGTAACATGCAAGATGCTTATATCTCAAAGAATTCCTTTTCCCTTGAGGAATCTTGTAACTCAAGTGGTGTATCCTTAAGGGAATTATCAAATGTCGCCTCAGTAATGAAGATTAATGCCTTATAAGGCTTGCTGTACTACATAACCATTTAAAATATCTTCTGCCTATAGTAATGTTTAACTCAGCTTTATTTTATGATAAAGTAAATGAACTAAGATAAATGGAAGGCAATGCCTGCAAATATTAATGTAATTTGAATCATTGCGAATTAACACCTTCTGCAGAACAGTCTGCACATGGTGAGTTCATTTGGTTGGTGAATGGAATTAATACAGACAGAATCATGTATTTAATTCCCATTTATTCTGCCTCATGGACAGAGAGATGGTCCCTCATTCTAACTACTCATTATATCAATTACTAGGAAGAGGAGACAAAAAAAACTCAATTTGTTGATTAATAGATTATCTCACCTATGCAGAAAATATGTAGTGTACATTTGCTATGTCCTTAGTTCTAGACATACAAAGAGGAATAAGTCTTGGTCCCTGTCCAATTCCCGCCTTGAGGGAGAGAAGGAAGTGCATGGTTGGTACTACAGAGATGTTCCGTGGTAAGATATGAGATGTTAGGTCAGCCAGCTCAAATTGGGTCTCAGGTAGCAACAATTTGGGTAGAGCCAATTTAGAGAGTCCAAGCGGTTGCCAGGAGTAGGTCAGAGTCAAAGGGTTCTATTTTACGTTTAGCCTCTGATTCATAGATGAAGTGGACACATGAAAAGGAGCAAAATTAGGTCAGACAGACCCTCCCTTTAAGAAGTTCCCTGGGCATGGGACTTCCCTGGTGGCGCAGTGGTTAAGAATCCACCTGCCAATGCAGGGGACGTGGGTTCGATCCCTGGTCCAGGAAGATCCCACATGCCGCTAAGCAACTAAGCTAGTGTGCCACAACTGCTGAGCCTGCGCTCTAGAGCTCACAAGCCACAGCTACTGAAACCCGTGTGCTCTAGGGCCTGCGTGCTACAACTACTGAGCCCTCATGCTGCAACTACTGAAAGCCACGTGCCTAGAGCCCATGCTCCGCAACAAGAGAAGCCACAGCAATGAGAGGCCCGTGCACCACAACGAAGACTAGCCCTGCTCACCCAACTAGAGAAAGCCTGCATGCAGCAAAACGAAGACCAAATATATAGGCAAAAAATATATATATATAAAATAAAATAAAATAAATAAATAAGAAGTTCTCAGGGCTGAAGTCCTTTAAATAACCAAGTGCTATAGCAATGAACTGAACAAAGTGTTACAAAAATACTGAAGACATAGGAGCAAAAAATTTAATTAATTAATAATTATTATTATTACTATCATTAAAAGTTCCATTCTAATTGATAGAGCCTACGGGCTTAGGACGTATTAAATCTGTGTGTATATAAGGATAGAAGGCACTGAACTACGTCACTAAGAATTTAAAGCTGGGGCAACTCACTTAGCCCCTGTCTTCAAAAGCAAGAACAGGGGAAGAACTTCAAGACGGCGGAAGAGTGAGATGTGGAGATCACCTTCCTCCGCACAGATACATCAGACATACATCTACATGTGGAACAACTCCTACAGAACACCTACTGAACGCTGGCAGAAGACCTCAGACCTCCCAAAAGGGAAGAAACTCCCCACGTACCTGGGTAGGGCAAAAGAACAAAGAAAAAACAGAGACAAAAGAATAGGGACGGGACCTGCACCAGTGGGAGGGAGCTGTGAAGGAGGAAAGGTTGCCACACACTAGGAAGCCCCTTGGCGGGCGGAGACTGCGGGTGGCGGAGGGGGGAGCTTCGGGGCCACAGAGGAGAGCGCAGCAACAGGGGTGCGGAGGGCAAAGCAGAGAGATTCCCGCACAGAGGGTCGGTGCCGACCAGCACTCACCAACCTGAGAGGCTTGTCTGCTCACCCGCCAGGGCAGGAGGGGGCTGGGAGCTGAGGCTCGGGCCTCTGTTGGAGCCAGGGAGAGGACTGGGGTTGGCGGTGTGAACACAGCCTGAAGGGGTTAGTGCACCACGGCTAGCCGGGAGGGAGTCCGGGGAAAAGTCTGGACCTGTCGAAGAGGCAAGAGACGTTTTCTTGCCTCTTTGTTGACGGGTGCTCGAGAAGAGGGATTAAGAGTGCTGCTTAAAGGACCTCCAGAGATGGGCATGAGATGCTAAGGCTACTGCTGCTGCCAACAAGAAGCCTGTGTGTGAGCACAGGTCACTATCCACACCTCCCCTCCCGGGAGCCTGTGCAATCCGCCACTCCAGGGTCCCATGATCCAGGGACAACTTCCCCGGGAGAACACACGGCGCACCTCAGGCTGGTGCAATGTCACGCCGGCCTCTGCAGCCACAGACTCGCCCCGCACTCCGTGGCCCTCCCTTCCCCGGGCCTGAGTGAGCCAGAGCCCCCGAATCAGCTGCTCCTTTAACCCCGTCCTGTCTGAGAGAAGAACAGACGGCCTCAGGCGACCTACACGCAGAGGCGGGGCCAAATCCAAAGCTGAACCCCCGGAGCTGTGCGAACAAAGAAGAGAAAGGGAAATCTCTCCCAGCAGCCTCAGGAACAGCGGATTGAATCTCCACAATCAACTTGATGTACCCTGCATCTGTGTAATACCTAAATAGACAACGAATCATCCCAAATTGAGGTGTTGGACTTTGGGAGTAATGATATATATATATTTTTTTTTTCCTTTTTCTCTTTTTGTGAGTGTGTATGTGTATGCTTCTGTGTGTGATTTTGTCTGCATAGCTTTGCTTTTACCATTCGTCCTAGGGTTCAGTCTGTCCGTTGTTTTTTTGGGGGGATAGTTTTTAGCGCTTGTTATCATTGGTGGACTGTTTTTTGGTTTGGTTGCTCTCTTTCTTTTTTTAATTACTTTTAATTTTTTTTATTTTTTATAATTATTTTTTATTATAATAACTTTATCTTCTTTCTTTCTTTCCTTTTTTCTCCCTTTTATTCTGAACCGTGTGGATGACAGGGTCTTGGTACTCCGGCTGGGTGTCAGGCCTGTTCCTCTGAGGTGGGAGAGCTGAGTTCAGGACATTGGTCCACCAGAGATGTCCCCGCTCCACGTAATATCAAACGGTGAAAATCTCCCAGAGAGATCCATCTCAACGCCAAGTCCCAGCTCCACTCAACAACAACCAGCAAGCTAAAGTGCTGGACACCCTATGCCAAACAACTAGCAAGACAGGAACACAACCCCACCCATTAGCAAAGAGGCTGCCTAAAAGCATAATAAGGCCACAGACACCCCAAAACACACCACCTGACACGGACCTGCCCACCATAAAGACAAGATCCAGCCTCATCCACCAGAACACAGGCACTAGTCCTCTCCACCAGGAAGCCTACACAACCCACTAAACCAACCTTAGCCACTGGGGGCAGACACCAAAAACAATGGGAACTACGAACATGCAGCCTGCAAAAAGGAGACCCCAAACACAGTAAATTAAGCAAAATGAGAAGACACAGAAACCCAGAGCAGATGAAGGAGCAAGGTAAATACCCACCAGACCAAACAAATGAAGAGGAAATAGGCAGTCTACCTGAAAAAGAATTCAGAATAATGATAGTAAAGATGATCCAAAATCTTGGAAATAGAATGGAGAAAATACAAGAAATGTTTAACAAGGACCTAGAAAAACTAAAGAGCAAACAAACAATGATGAACAACACAATAAATGAAGTTAAAAATTCCCTAGAAGG
Source organism: Phocoena sinus (assembly GCF_008692025.1). Classification (NCBI taxonomy): domain Eukaryota; kingdom Metazoa; phylum Chordata; class Mammalia; order Artiodactyla; family Phocoenidae; genus Phocoena; species Phocoena sinus. The sequence goes on from NC_045769.1 coordinate 37,221,438, forward strand.
AATCAGTAGCAGAATAAATGAGGCTGAAGAACGGATAAGTAACCTGGAAGATAAAATACTGGGAATAACTACTGCAGAGCAGAATAAAGAAAAAAGAATGAAAAGAATTGAGCACAGTCTCAGAGACCTTTGGGACAACATTAAATGCACCAATATTCGAATTATAGGGGTCCCAGAAGAAAAGAAAAAGAAAGGGACTGAGAAAATATTTAAAGAGATTATAGGTGAAAAATTCCCTAACATGGGAAAGGAAATAGTTAATTAAGTCCAGGAACCAGAGAGAGTCCCATACAGGATAAATCCAAGGAGAAACACACCAAGACACATATTAATTAAACTATCAAAAATTAAATACAAAGAAAAAATATTGGAAGCAGCAAGGGAAAAACAACAAATGACATACAATGGAATCCTCATAATGTTAACAGCTCGTCTTTCAGCAGAAACTCTGCAAGCCAGAAGGTAGTGGCAGGACATATTTAAAATGATGTAAGGGAAAAACCTACAACCAAGATTACTCTGCCCAGCAAGGATCTCATTCAGATTTGACAGAGAAATTAAAACCTTTAGAGAATTAAAACCTTTAAGAGAATTCAGCACCACAAAACCAGCTTTACGACAAATGCTAAAAGAACATCCCTAGGCAGGGAAAACAAGAGAAGGAAAAGACCTACAATAACAAACCCAAAACAATTAAGAAAATGGTCATAGGAACATACATATCGATAAATACCTTAAATGTAAATGGATTAAATGCTGCAACCAAAAGACACAGACTGGCTGAATGGATACAAAAACAAGACTCGTATATATGCTGTCTACAAGAGACCCACATCAGACCTAGGGACACATACAGACATGAAAAAAGATATTCCATGCAAATGGAAATCAAAAGAAAGCTGGAGGAGCAATTCTCATATCAGACAAAATAGACTTTAAAATAAAGACTATTAAGAGAGACAAAGAAGGACACTACATAATGATCAACTGATCAATCCAAGAAGAAGATATAACAATTGTAAATATCTATGCACCCAACATAGGAGCACCACAATACATAAGGCAAATACTACCAAACATAAATGGGGAAATCGATAGTAAAATAATAATAGTAGGGGACTTTAACACTCCACTTTCAACAATGTACAGATCATCCAAAATGAAAATAAATAAGGAAACACAAGCTTTAAATGATACGTTAAACAAGATGGACTTAATTGATATATATAGGACATCCCACCGAAAAATAACAAAATACAGTTTCTTCTCAAGTGCTCATGGAACATTCTCCAGGATAGATCATATCTTGGGTCACAAATCAAGCCTTGGTAAATTTAAGAAAATTGAAATCGTATCAAGTATCTTTTCTGACCACAACACTATGAGATGAGATACCAATTACTGGAAAAAATCTGTAAAAAATAAAAACACATGGAGACTAAACAATACACTACTTAGTAACCAAGAGATCAATGATGAAATCAAAGAGGAAATCAAAAAATACCTAGAAACAAATGACAAGGAAAACACGAAGACCCAAAACCTATGGGATGCAGCAAAGGCAGTTCTAAGAGGGAAGTTTATAGCAATACAATCCTACATTAAGAAACAAGAAACACCTCAAATAAACATCCTAATCTTACACCTAAAGCAATTAGAGAAAGAAGAACAAAAAAACCCCAAAGTTAGCAGAAGGAAAGAAATCATAAAGATCAGAAATAAATGAAAAAGAAATGAAGGAAACAATAGCAAAGATCAGTAAAACTGAAAGCTAGTTCTTTGAGAAGATAAACAAAATTGATAAACCATTAGCCAGACTCATCAAGAAAAAAAGGGAGAAGACTCAAGTCAATAGAATTAGAAATGAAAAAGGAGAAGTAACAACTTACACTGCAGAAATACAAAGGATCACGAGAGATTACTACAAGCAACTGTATGCCAATTAAATGGACAACCTGGAAGAAATGGACAAATTCTTTGAAAAGCACAACCTTCCCAGACTGAACCAAGAAGAAAGAGAAAATATGAACAGACCCATCACAAGCACTGATATTGAAACTGTGATTAAAAATCTTCCAACAAACAAAAGCCGAGGACCAGATGGCTTCACAGGCAAATTCTCTCAAACATTTAGAGAAGAGCTAACACCTACCCTTCTCAAACTCTTCCAAAATGTAGCAGAGGGAGGAACACTCCCAAACTCATTCTACGAGGCCACCATCACCCTGACACCAAAACCAGCAAAGATGTCACAAAGAAAGAAAACTTCAGGCCAGTATCGCTGACAAACATAGACGTAAAAATCCTCCACAAAATACTTGCAAACAGAATCCAACAGCACATTAAAAGGATCATAAACCATGATCAAGTGGGGTTTATCCCAGGTGCAAGGATTCTTCAATATACGCAAATCAATCAATGTGATACATCTTATTAACAAATTGAAGGATAAAAACCATATGATCTAAATAGATACAGAAAAAAGCTTTTGACAAAATTCAACACCCATTGAGGATAAAAACCCTCCAAAAGTAGACATACAGGGAACCTACCTCAACATAATAAAGGCCATATATGACAAACCCACAGCCAACATAGTTCTCAATGGTGAAAAACTGAGAACATTACACCTAAGATCAGGAATAAGGCAAGGTTGCCCACTCGCACCACTATTATTTAACATAGTTTTGGAAGTTTCAGCCACAGCAATCAGAGAAGAAAAAGAAATAAAAGGAATCCAAATCAGAAAAGAAGAAGTAAAGCTGTCACTGTTTGCAGATGACATGATACTATATAGAGAATCCTAAAGACTCTACCAGAAAACTACTAGAGCTCATCAATGTATTTGGTAAAGTAGCAGGATACTATATTAATGCACAGACATCTCTCACATTCCTATACACTAATGATGAAAAATCTGCAAGAGAAATTAAGGAGACACTCCCATTTACCATTGCAACAAAAAGAATAAAATACCTAGGAATAAACCTACCTTAGAAGACAAAAGACATGTATGCAGAGAACTATAAGAAACTGATGAAGGAAATTAAAGATGATACAAATAGATGGAGAGATACACCGTGATCTTGGATTGGAAGAATCAACATTGTGAAAATGACTATACTACCCAAAGCAATCTATAAATTCAATGCAATCCCTATCAAACTACCAATGGCATTTTTCACAGAACTAGTACAAAAAATTTCACAATGTGTATGGAAACACAAAAGACCGTGAATAGCCAAAGCAATCTTGAGAAAGAAAAATGGAGCTGGAGGAATCAGGCTCACGGACTTCAGACTATACTACAAAGCTACAGTAATGAAGACAGTATGGTACTGGCAAAAAAACAGAAATATAGATAATGGAACAGGATAGAAAGCCCAGAGATAAACCCACGCACCTATAGTCATCTTATCTTTGATAAAGAAGGCCAGAATATACAATGGAGAAAAGACAGCCTCTTCAATACGTTTTGCTGGGAAAACTGGACAGCTACATGTAAAAGAATGAAATTAGAACACTCCCTAACACCATACACAAAAAGAAACTCAAAATGGATTAAAGACCTAAATGTAAGGCCAGACACTATCAAATACTTAGAGGAAAATATAGGCAGAACACTCTATGACATAAATCACAGCAAGATCCTTTTTGACCCACCTCCTAGAGAAATGGAAATAAAAACAAAAATAAACAAATGGGACCTAATGAAGCTTAAAAGCATTTGCACAGCAAAGGAAACCATAAACAAGACCAAAAGACAACCCTCAGGATGGGAGAAAATATTTGCAAATGAAGCAACTGACGAAGGATTAATCTCCAAAATTTACAGGCAGTTCATGCAGCTCAATAACAAAAAAACAAATAACCCAACCAAAAATGGGCAGAAGACCTAAATAGACATTTCTCCAAAGAAGATACACAGATTGCCAACAAACACATGAAACAATGCTCAACATCATTAATCATTAGAGAAAGGCAAATCAAAACGGCAATGGGATATCATCTCACACCAGTCAGAATGGCCATCACCAAAAAATCTACAAAAAGTAAATGCTGGAGAGGGTGTGGAGAAAAGGGAACCCTCTTGGACTGTTGGTGGGAATGTAAATTGATACAGCCACTATGGAGAACAACATGGAGGTTCCTTAAAAATAGAACTACCATATGACCCAGCAATCCCACTACTGGGCATATACCCTGAGAAAACCATAATTCAAAAAGAGTCATGTACCACAATGTTCATTGCAGCTCTATTTACAATAGCCAGGACATGGAAGCAACCTAAGTGTCCATAGACAGATGAATGGATAAAGAAGATGTGGCACATATATACAACGGAATATTTCTCAGCCATAAAAAGAAACGAAATTGAGTTATTTGTAGTGAGGCGGATGGACCTAGAGTCTGTCATACAGAGTGAAGTAAGTCAGAGAGAAACAAATACTGTATGGTAACACATACGTGTGGAATCTGAAAAAAAAAAAGTCATGAAGAACCTAGTGGCAGGACAGGAATAAAGACACAGACCTACTAGAGAATGGACTTGAGGACACAGGGAGGGGGAAGGGTAAGCTGGGACAAAGTTAGAGAGTGGCATGGACATATATACACTATCAAATGTAAAACCGATAGCTAGTGGGAAGCAGCCGCATAGCACAGGGTGATCAGCTCAGTGCTTCCTGACCACCTAGAGAAGTGGGATAGGGAGGGTGGAAGGGAGGGAGATGCAAGAGGGAAGAGATATGGGCATATATGTTTATGTATAGCTGATTCACTTTGTTATAAAGCAGAAATTAACACACCACTGTAAAGCAATTATACTCCAATAAAATTGTTTTAAAAAAAAAGCAAGAACAGGTGGGGAAATATCTGTTAAAAACAAACAACAAAAAGAATGTCAATAATAGAAAGGGTCTTACAGTTTTAGGGAGATGACTTATTCACTTGACAGGATTTCAGAGGGAAAAAAGATTCTTAGAATTGATAGGTTTTGAAATAGAGAACTGGGAAAATAGTGCTGAAACTCTAGATGAAAAGAAGAATTTAGCAGCAAAGGAAATGTGCTGTTTTGGAGATCTGTCAAGAGTCTCATCATTGGATAAATTGTTTCCCTTATAATATAGCCCATGACACAGATCCAAGGATGCAGGTAGCTCTCTTTGGCTTATCTCTCTATTTTTGCATGCAAGCATGTTTCCATAACAAAAGGACATTTGAAATGATGTTGCAATGGGAAGCCGGTCCACCCTCTATACTTGTCTACTACTAAGAAATTGCCAATCTTTCTGGGAATAATCACTTCAAAATAAGAAATTCCTCTGGTTTAGAGCTGAAAAACCACATTAAATCTTAGTATAAAATCCTTTGGTCAAGTTATATTTTTTGAACTAGGTACTATAATGAAAACACTAACATCATTTTAACCATAGAAACACTGATTATTCATAGGACACATACTATTATCTATTTTTGTAACTGTATTTGGGATTTTCATATAATGTTGAGATTAGTATACATTTCATCAAAGTGACATATATGTATTTTGTTAGTGTGAATTTTATGTGACACTGGATCACGGTAACAACTATATAAGAACAAGCTAAATGTAAGTCAGTTTATCAGAGGAAAAGAAGTCTGGAGATTTGAAATACCTCAAAGTATTTTACCTTTTTTAAACAGAAAACATGGGCGTGACAACGGAAAGGATATCCAAGACCAAAGAAGAGGGCAAAGCTTCACTTTAAATGGCTTCAATTACATTATAATTATATAATTTTCCTAGATATCTTAAAACATACATTTTGGTTAAAAGCATTAATTATGCTGCATTTGTGTGTTAGGCTAATTATATGACTACCATTTATAAACAAAACTACTTTCAATAAATTTCCACTTCCCCTTTAATTTTCCTTGTTTAGCATGTTGCTCTTTGTATTAAATGCACTTTTCAAATCAGAAAAGAAATTTTGTTTTACATTGAGCTAAAGCTTCTTTCTGTACCCATAATCTGATGTGATCACAAAGAACAAGCATGGGATTTAAACGATTCAAAGGCAGGGAACCCAAATATATTGGGGGCTTTTCATATTCCACTGCAAGCCCTGGTCTCGTTCTGTGTTCTCTGTCCAATAAGCATGCCACCCTCAAGGCTTGGGAAATGTTCTTCCCATACTGACACAGCTCTGGACTTCAGGAAATGGCATTTTCCCCTCTCCAGAGCCTTGAAATTTTCTGTACCTTCTGCCCGCACTGTGTTGCAGGGAAATCTGAGAGGTGGTACAGCCCCATATGACAACCTGTACCACATATGCCACTCCTGCTTCAGTGTCATTCTGAGTGCCAAGAACCTGCTGTCCTAATGCTTCCCTGGGACCTTACCTGGGCAGGTAGAAACAGTCTTTACATGATAGCATATTCCATTTTTACTCTGGCTCAGAAGTGCCCAAGATTTTGAGACTAATGTCAAGAAAAACCTCCTCTTCAAAATTGCTATCTCAATGAGATATCTACACAGCCATATTCAAGGCAGCATTATTTACAACAACCAGGTCATGGAAACAACCTAAGTGTCCATTGACAGACAAGTGGAAAAAGAAAATATGTGTATGTATGCATGTGTGTGTATATAATATTATTCAGCTATAAAAAATAGGACATACTGCCATTTGCAACAACATGGATGGAACTTAAGGGCATTATGCTAAGTGAAATAAGTCAAAGAGAGAAAGACAAATGTATGATCTCACTTATATATAAAATCTAAAAAAACCCAAACTCATAAAAACAGAAAACAGATTGTCTGAGGAGGGAGTTGGCGCATGGGGGAAACGGGTGAAGGTGACCAAAAGATACAGACTTCCAGCTCTAAGAAAAATAAGTTCTGGAGATACATTGTACAGTTTTGTGACTATAGCTAACAATATTGTATTGTATATTTGAAAGTTGCTGAGAGAGTAGATTTTAAAATTTATCACTATAAGAAAAAGATGCATAACTATGTGAGACTATAGATATTAACAAAACTTACTGTGGTAACTATTTCACAGTATATACATGTATGAAATCATTATGTTATACATCTTAAATTAATACAATATTGTATATCAGCTATATCTCAATAAAACTGGGGGTTGGGGGGACTACAACCCAATTACACACTGCCTACAAGGAACACACTTTATTATAAAGACACATACAGAGGAGGTGGCCAAAATGGAGAAGTAGTAAGACCCTGAACTCACTTCTTCCCATGGGCCCACCAAAATTACTAATACTTACAGAGCAACTATTTATGAGAACAACCTAAAGACTAGCAGAAAAGATTTTCACAACTAAAGACATAAAGAGGGAACCATAATGAGACAGGTAAGAAGGGCAGAGATGCAGTGTAGTAGTCAGAACACACACCCCTGCGTCAGTGACTCAGGTCAGTCAGAATGGGGAGAGTATCACAATTGTAGAGACACTCCCCAAGGGATGAGGGGCCCAAGCCCCACACTGGGCTCTTTAGCTTGGGGGTCTTGCCCAGGGATGACAAGCCCCCAGAATGTCTGGCTTTGAAAACCGGCAGGGCTTTTGCTTGGGAGAGCAGGAGGTATATAGGAAAAAGGCACTCTTAAAGGGCATGCACAAAATCTCATGTGCTCCAAGTCTCAGCACACAGGCAGTAGTTTGAAATGATCCTGGGTCAGAGCATTTACTGATCTTGGAGAACCTCTCAGAGAGATAGGAGACCACTGGGACTCCCTTCAGGAACAGAGACGCTAGCAACAGCCATCTTTTAGGAGCTTGTTCTACTGCAATAACAATGGTGCTGGTGAGCACCGTTTTGGAATCCTCTCTCTAGCCTATTAGGACCAGGGCTTACCTGCCTTTCAACAGGCCTGCACCAACCCCAAGCCCTGCCCCCAAGTCATGCAGACGACGGGGAGGGAACCCAGCCCTGCCCACTAGCATGCTGACATCATCCACAAACCCCCGTGGACCACACAGGGACCCAGCCCCATCCACCAGCAGATGAGTACTAAACCTGAGCTCCCTGGGCCATGCAGACAGCGTCCCCAGAACCTGGCCCTATGCAGCAGTGGGCTGACAGTAGCTGTGCACCCTACTGGGTCAAGCAGCCAATGGTGCGGGAAGCCTACATTGGGCCAGCAGCCACCACACAAGGCAGGACCCTACAGCCAGCTGGACCAGGGGACAGCCCACCTACCAGCACACTCAAAGTAGGCAGCTGCACCACAACAGAAAGATGCATACAGCCCACATAGGGGACATTCCTGGAGACTATAGCTCTGGTGGCCAGAGGGGAGAGTGCTGCTGGGCCACATAGGATATCTCCTACATAAGGTCACTTCTCCCAGTTCAGGAAATGTAACCAACACATCTCATACATAGAAATAAATGCAGAAACTTGGGGAAAATAAGGAGACAGAGGAATATGTTCCAAATGAAAGAACAAGATACATTTCAGAAAAATAACTAAATGAAGTGGAGATAAACAAACTACCCAATAAAAAGTTTAGGTAATGATCATGAAGATGCTCACCAAACTTGGGAGAAGAATGGATGAACACAGTGAGAATTTTAACAGAGTCAGAAAATTTAAAGAAAACCAAACAAAGCTGAAAAATACAATAATTGAAATAAAAACTACACTTGAAGGAATCAACAGTAGATTAGATGATACAGAGGAAAGGATCAGTGATCTGGAATGCAGAGTAATGGAAATCACCCAAGCTGAACAGGAAAAGTGAAAAAAGAATTAAAAAAATGAGGATAGTTTAAGAGACCTCTGGGACAACATCAAGCATACAGACATTTGATTATGAAGAAGAAAGAGAGAGTAGGGTAGAGAATTTATTTGAAGAAATAATAGCTGAAAACCTCCCTGACTTGAGGAAAGAAACAGACATCCAGGTCCAGGAAACACAGAGAGTTCCAGACAGATGAACCCAAAGAGGTCCACACCAAGACTGATTACAAATAAATGACAAAAATTAAAGATAAAGAGAATAATAAAAGCATCAAGTGAAAAGCAACTAGTTACATACAAGGGAACTCCCATTAGAGTATAAGCTGACTTTTCAGCAGAAACTCTGGAAGCCAGAAGGAAGTGACACAATATCTTGAAAGTGATGAAAGAGAAAAACCTGTAACCAAGAACACTCTACCTGGAAAGGCTTTCATTCAGATTTGATGGAGAGATCAATACTGTGAAACCAGTCTTACAAGAAATGTTAAAGGGACTTCTAAGTTTAAAATAAAAGGTCACAAATAGAAATATGAAAATTAAGAAAAAAATTTCATTGGTAAAGGAAAATACACAGTAGAGGTAGTAGATCAATCACTTATAAAGCTAGTAGGAAGGTTAAAAGACAAAAGTAGTAAAATCATCAATATCTATAATAAGTAGTTAAGGGATACACACACACACAAAGATGTAAAATATAACATCAGAAAGATTAAACAGTGGGAAGGCGGAAGTAAAAACACAGGGTTGTTAGAATGAATTTGAACTTCAGACATCAGCAACTTAAAATAATCTCACACACACACATGCACACACACAAACATAGATTGTTGTATATTAACCTCAAGGTAACCACAAATCCAAAACCTATAACAGATACACACACACAAAAAAGAGAAAGGAATCCAAACATAACACCAAAGATAGTCATCAAGTCCCAAGGGAAGAGAGCAAAAGAAGAGAACAAAGAGAACTACAAAAATAATAAGAAAACAATTACCAAAATGGCAACAAGTATCAGTACATACCTATCAATAATTACTTTAAATATAAATGTAAACTGGAGCCATAAAAAATGAAATCTTGGCATTTGCAACAACATGGATGGATATAGAGAATATTATGCTAAGTGAAAGGTCAGACAGAGAAAGAGAAATACCATATATTTTCACTCATCTGCGGAATCTAAAAAACAAAACCAACCAACAAATAAAACAAAAACAGACTCATACATACAAAGAACAAATGGGTGATTGCCACGTGGGGTGGGACAAAATTGGTGAAGCGGATTAAGAGGTATAAACTTCCAGTTATAAAATAAATAAGCCATGGGGATATAATATACAGCATAAGGAATATGGTCAATAATACTGTAATAACTTTGTATGGGGACAGATGGTTACTAGACTTATCATGGTGATAATTCTACAGTGTATGTGAATATCAAATCACTGTGTAATACACCTGAAACATAATATTGCATGCCAACTATATTTCAATTTTAAAAATTAAATAAATAAAGACACCTACACATTAAAATAAAAAGATGGGTAATGATATACCATGTGAACACTAGTCAAAAGAAGGTTGGAGTGCCTAATTTAATCAGACAAATCTATTTCTGATCACAGGTAGTACCAGGGATAAAGAAGTTTACTTCATAAAGAATTCATTTAATCAAATAACATAGCAATCCTAGGCATTTATGCACCTAACATCCAAGCTTCAAAAACCTGAAGCAAAAACTCACAGAATTTAAAACAGTATAAGTAGACAATGCCACAGTTATAGTCATTTTTATGTCAGCTTCTTCCCTTGTCCCCCATTATATCTGTTGTACCCGATCCTGGATCCTCTTTAGTGTTCTGGTGGGTATCTTAGGCAGGTTTTCTCTGCTGAAAATCCTCTTCTACACATTCTTCATTGCTTCTTTTTTTTTTTTTAACATCTTTATTGGAGTATAATTGCTTTATAACAAAGTGAATCAGCTATACGTATACATATGTCCCCTTATCTCCTCCCTTTTGCGTCTCCCTCCCACCGTCCCTATCCCACCCCTCTAGGTGGACACAAAGCACCCAGCTGATCTCCCCATGCTATGCGGCTGATTCCCACTAGCTATTTTACATTTGGTAGCGTATATATGTCCATGCCACTCTCTCACTTCATCCCAATTTACCCTTCCCCCTCCCTGTGTCCTCAAGTCCATTCTCTACATCTATGGTCTGTGCCTTTATTCCTGACCTGCCCCTAGGTTCTTCAGAAGCACTTTTTTTTTTTTTTTTTTTTTTTTAGATTCCATATATATGTGTTAGTATACGGTATTTACTTTTCTCTTTCTGACTTAATTCACTCGTATGACAGTCTCTAGGTCCATCCACCTCACTACAAATAACTCAATTTCATTTCTTTTTATGGCGGAGAAATATTCCATTGTATATATGTGCCACATCTTCTTTATCCATTCATCTGTCGATGGACACTTAGGTGGCTTCCATGTCCTGGCTATTGTAAAGAGAGCTGCAATGAACATTGTGGTACATGACTTTTTTTTTTTTTTTTTTTTTTTTTTTTTTTGCGGTATGCAGGCCTGTCTCTGCTGTGGCCTCTCCCGTTGCGGAGCACAGGCTCCAGACGCGCAGGCTCAGCGGCCATGGCTCACGGGCCCAGCCGCTCCGCGGCATGCGGGATCCTCCCGGACCAGGGCACGAACCCGTGTCCCCTGCATCGGCAGGCGGACTCCCAACCACTGCGCCACCAGGGAAGCCCTACATGACTTTTTTTGAATTACAGTTTTCTCAGGGTATATGCCCAGTAGTGGGATTGCTGGGTCATATGGTAGTTCTATTTTCAGTTTTTTAAGGAACCTCCATATTGTTCTCCGTAGTGGCTGTATCCATTTACGTTCCCACCAACAGTGCAAGAGGGTTCCCTTTTCTCCATTCCCTGTCCAGCATTTATTGTTTGTAGATTTTTTGATGACGGCCATTCTGACTGGTGTGAGGTGATACCTCACTGTAGTTTTGATTGGCATTTCTCTAATGATTAGTGATGTTGAGCATCCTTTCATGTGTAAATGAAGCAACTGACAAAGGATTAACCTCCAAATATACAAGCAGCTCATGCAGCTCAATATCCAAAAAACCAACAACCCAATCTAAAAATGGGCAGAAGATCCAAAGAGACATTTCTGCAAAGAAGATATACAGATTGCCAACAAACACATGAAAGGATGCTCTGCATTACTTCTTGGTTTCACTATTTAACATATCAAGAGGTATCCAAAGTCTTTATTTCACAATGTGTGTTAAAAGCTTATTCACTCTTTCTCCTACTTCTCTGTTCCTTTCAACCAGGAAACGTTAGGACACAGTTATACTTGAACTGACTCTCTAAGAGGACCAGAATTGAAAGAGGCAAAAGACATTCCTAGAATATAGGTAAATAAGGACCAAGAGCCTGAAACACTTTGGAAAACATCCAGTTGGAGTTCAGATTTTACTTTTGAGGTAGGCAAGTTCATTTAAAGAACTAAACAGTTAACTAATAGTTAATTAAATAACTATTTAATTAAATTTTAATTAAATAACTATAACTTTAGCCAGACATTTATCTTAGTTCCTTCCCAAAACCCTACTAAAAGGAATAAAACCACTAAAATCCCAGATCAAAAGAATGGGAGCGGCAACGACAGCAGGTGATATGAATTATATCATGAAAAACAAAAAGAATGTCAACAAGTGGTTATTGACTTAAAGCTGAGAGGGATTTAAGTGCCAGAGAAAAGGAAGCCAACAAGGGAAAAATGGACCTGCCCTATTAAAACCTGGAAATGCCATAAAGCAGAGCAACCAAGTACCTCTGGAAATAGGAAAGGAGGCTGCAAACAAAAACAAGAAGATTGGTTGAAACTTGGAAGAAGGAGAACTTAAACCTCAGATCCTCTTTCACCATCCCATTCAGCTAGAACCAAAGCCCTAACACCCAGTCAGGAGAGAGAAGGCTGACTCTCTGGAAAAGTTAAATGGAACACCTTCTGTCTTGGGGACACCAAACAAACAGAAGGCTGCAGTGAGGCAACATATTAAAATGAGTGGGATTAAATACAAATCTATTTTCTGAACCCTGGCTTATATCTTCTAAGCATGAGTTTGAAGGAATCCAAGACTATTTAGAGAACATAAAAACTGAAAAAAAAACTCAAGAAAAATGATGTACTCAGAGTCTCAAATTTGGCAGAAGAAGATGACAATTTAAGAATGTCCTTGGAATGTGACAGAAAGCCATTTGTATCTTAAAAAGAAAAAGAAAAGAAACATAAAGAAACTGGGTTTGGGAGATAGTATTTTTACCCTAAGGAATTTCTAATATGGCAGGTTTATCACTGTGACTCATGGGTTGCCAAAGAATGAGCGAGAAAGCATTCCTGGAATCTCCCCATCATGTAACACAGATGACCACCCACTCTACATATGTAAAAAACGAGTCATGGGCAGGAGCTCTAATAAGCCAAACTTTTTCAATTTAACCTTTAAACAATCCTGAAATTGATAGCCTAAAATTTAGGCCCTAAATTATCTAAAGATGCAGAAACGTATAGATAAAAGACCACCATGTTTGAATGGACTTAATGATCTCTGTTCTTAAAGAAAAATGGCAGGAAACGCTCAGGCTGGTTATTTAAACAGTTTTATAATAACATTATCGAGATTATGAACTCTTAAATCATGACATTAACCTAAAATGTAATGGAGATAAACTGCATAGAATGAAGTTTTCATGTTTTACAGCCTTCTCAGTTACTGATGGAGCATGCTAAGTCCTCACCATTTTTTGCAGAAATATCAGTGCAGCTAGGAAATGGGTACCATTCCTTGCCACTCCCCTTCCTGTATCCTCTGTTCCAACCTCACTGATCATTCTCGTTAACATGTCGTACTCTTTCGCATCTGCATGCCTCTCTCCTCTTCTGAGAATGTCCTCCTCTTTATTTTTCACCTTCTCTTCCTGGCCAAGCCCTACTCATTCTTAAATTGCAGTCCAAAAATCTCATGTGTGGAGCCTTTCCTGGCTTCTTTATGTAGCAAGTCACTTCTATGGCACTTACCACACTGTACTATATAGTACCTATATCAACAGGTACTATAATTACCTGTTGATATACAGGTCTCCCCACTACAATGAAATCAAAGATCATGCCACGTTCAGCATTACAGTCCCAGAGTCCAGAAAACTTTCTGGAATACAGTGGTACTCAGTAAATGTCAGGTAAGAGGAGTGTAATTATTTATTATTCCTGTCATTCTTTCTAAGCTTTTTTCCACCATGGCTATCAACAAAAGCACCTCATGGATCTTTAATTATGGAACTTTGTTGATTTTCAACTTGGCACATTATTTACTGAATGAGGATCACTAGGTCAAAGCAGTCACTAGGTCTTGACTCAAACTCATCACGTACATTTGATAGAGCAGGTTCTTAAGAAAGCAAGCGGGGTTACGTGTAAAATTATTTTATTGACCCAGTGTCACCACATCTGCTTGTTCATTAACTATTATTTCAAAGTAGTTTTTAGACCCTAAAATAGAAGTTACCACATAATCATATAGCATTATTATATAAACATGTATAATTAGAGATTACCATTATCCAAAGAAAAATTTTATGGAATCTCTTTTGAGTATACATATTTTTAATAATGAAGATTTTTTTACTGAATATGATATGATATAACGGAGAGGATAAACATAAGCAAGAATTCCACTTGTTTCAAGTCTGAACTTGGTATAGACTTCATTCAGCAACTATTTATTATATGCCAGGAACTGTGCCAGGACTGGAGGCTCAGCAGTCCTAGCACAGAGAGACAAAAGAGCAAGAGAGACATGGTTGACCTCGTGGTACTTAAAATTTAGTGAGTGATATGGCAATTCAGGTACATAAATTTTTTTAAGTAAATAAGTATAAATTATCATAATTTTCATGAGGGAAACAAAAAACCAGGATAATATGGTAAAGATTATCAAGGGTGGATTTGTGATACATAGTGTAGTCAGGGGAAATTTCCCTGAGGGATTGACATTTAAACCGAGACCTCGACAACGAGGGGTCAGTTCTGAGGGATCAAGGGTCGGTTGTGAAAAAGCAGGAAAGGTCAGGCAGTCTTGGTATAAGGATAGCATAGGCAGAGCCCCTGAAATAAGAGTTTGGTGTGTTCAAGGAATTTAAAAATAAAGTCAAAGTCAGTAAAGGATAGTGACCAAGGAAAAGAGCAAACTGAGATGAAACTCTGGATGTAGGTAGAATTCAGATCATGCAGGGTCTTATTGGCCATAAGGAGGCTGGATTTTATTTCACGGGATTAAGAAAATATTAAAGGGTTGTAAACAGTAAAGCCACATCATCTGATTGACATATTAAAAAGATCACTCTGACTGCTATATGCAAATGGAGTAGGAGCAGCAGAAGGGAAAGTTGGCTGCTCTTGTTGTGCAAGTATTCAGGTAAGTGGTTATCATGCTTGGACTAGCCAGGTAGTGGTGGGGATACAGACAGAAGCAGGGACATGCAAGAATGTAGTTTGGTATTTTTTTCACTCAGAAAAAAATACATCACAAGTTAATACTTGTTAATCACAAGTTAAATTACTTCCAGCTCAAATGTAAGGATAACAGGATTTTCACTTAACCTCCTTGATTTAATATTTGTATCTTGTTCTATGATAAAATTATTGGTTTCCAGTGACATTAACATAATTATGTATATATAAGTACAAAATATTATTATTAACAATATAACTCTTATTTAATATTACTTTGCCATTCTTTTTGTCTTTAGACTATATCTCACTAGGGAGGGCTGACTGTAAAGTTATATGCAGATTTTCAAGGGCATGAGGGTCAGCACCCTGACTGCCACATTGTTCAAGGGTCAACTATGCACAGTTTTATTTTCCGTTTAATATTTAGAAATTGCTTTTTTCATTTTGCTATAATTTTTTGTAAGAAAATATATAGAATATTTACATGGTTCCAAAGCTAGATATGCAAAATAAAGTATCTTCAATTAATAAAAGAATGTAGTTTGAAAGTAAAATCAACAGAAGCAGAAGTGAAGCAAAGCAAAAATCAAGCATGTTCCCTGGTCTCAAATGAGGAAAGCTGGGGGATGGACATGCTAGAGAGAGGGTGACTGGGTTAAGATAAAGAGTTAAATTTGGAGTATGTTCAGTTTGATATGTCTAAGAATTCTCCAAGTATATGTGGGGAAGATGTGAGTCTGAAGTTGAGAATCTAAGCTGGAGATGGAAGCTTAAGGGGTGTAGGCATATGGATGGTATTTAAAGTCATGAAAGGGATAAGCTTCCCAAGAGGATAGCGAACCCAATGGAGCTCCAACATTTACTAGTCAGTTGGCAGAGGAAACTGAAAAGGAGAAACCAGGGAAATAAGGGAAAGACCCATAGATGGTAGTGTCGGTGAAACTAAGAAAGGTGAGTGTTTCTATAGGGAGAAAACCCCCAACTCTGTTGAATGCTTCCAAAAATTTGAGTGGAATGAAGATAGAAAATTAGCTGTTTTTAGATGGATTTGCCAACACAAATGTTGACCTTGTCAAGATTGGTTTTCCATTGAGTTTAGTAAGTGCAAAAGCCATATTCAACTGAAAAAGTAACGGAGAAGGGGAAGGAGACAGCTGAGAAGATTACATCCAAGAAATGAGGTAGTAACTACATGGAGTGTAAGTACCAAAGAAAGACCTTGTTGGTTCAGTTTAGTGGGATTGGAGGGGGGCTTTCTGGCAGAAAATTCTAGAACATGTTTACATACTAGTAGGAACGATTCACTATAAAGGGGAAATGGTTGATGTGGGAGAGAGATAGGGGAATCACTGAAGAAGGAAAGTATTTGAAAAGGTGAGAGGGGGCGTGTCCTACAGGACAAGTGGAAAAACTTACCTTTGCTAGGTAGAGGGACATTTCCTCCACTTTAATAGAGAAAAAGAAGAGAAAGTAGACGTAGATGTAAGAAGATTTGTAAATTTACTGTAAATTTAGGTGGAGGGCAAGTCAAGAGAGCGATCAAAATGCTGTACCATGAAAAAAGACCCAAGAAGTGGGTCTGATAAACAGTTACAGTGATAGGAGTAATGCATTGGACTTCTCGAAGTGGACAAAGAATTGCTCTAGAGGGAATAGCTAAGCAAATAAGAAGCAGAGGAATTGGGATTCACATAAAAGGCTGAAAACCTATAATTAGGAGGAGCTGCAGATCTGATGATGAAACCCATGATACAACAATGGGAGCAATGGCTGAGGAGGAAAAGTCATGGGAAGTGAGACTATCAAGATACTGAGAGGACAGGAACTGACCTTTCTTTTACCAAGGAGCCATGAGGAACAGTAGTAAGAAGTTGTTATAATCACCCATGAATGTTTAAGTAGCCCAACAAGATGGTCAGTGTTAGAATATGACAGAAAACTTTAGTAAACAAAGGAAACTGTCAAGAAAGTTGGTAGATTTGTGAGAGAAGATGGTAGGAATGCGGCAGAGTACATGAAGCTCAGAGTAGCGATGGGTCGTGCAGGAGTTAGGTGAATTATAGGTGAATAAAGGCTACCAAGAGGGAGGAGGTCACCTACTTCACCGAGTGACCTAAGGACATGCTTGAGAGGGGCTGCAGAGAAAGTGGGACATCCAGTTTTCAGTTAAGGCACGAGATGGAGTTCTGAGTAAAGGGTGAGGAATATGAGAAGTCACTGGACACAGAAAGGGATGTTCAGTAGACAAACTGGAAGAGTTTGGGGGATGGGGGTGGATGAAGTTACGGAGAGGAAAATGGACACAGCAGCATAAAGTTGGGACTGGAAAGTAGTGACTGAGATCAGGAGGGAAGTGAGGCGTGGTGAAATCTCTCTTAGTCTTTTAGAGAAGATGTTCTTGATTCTATTACTTTAACAAGAACCAAGAGCAATTCTAGGGCATGCTTTGTCATATGTCAGTTTCCAGAGCAGTTGCTCATTTTGGCCGCTGGCAGAATAATGGTATTGAAGACTAGCATCATTGAATGCCATTGTGTGGTACGTATTACTCTAGATTTTATTATACAAAATATACCGTCTTTTCATTTTAATTTATTTAGCTCAGTCTGAGAGAGTTTCTCTAAAATAGAATCCTAGCTATAGTGTACAGAGTTCATCTGAAGTTTCAGCTTGCGGCCATGTTTCTCGTAAGCACACAATAATAGTCACAGATGGGCTTGGTAATGCTTTTATACTAAATGCACCATAGTAACTGTCCACTAAGGAAAAGTCCTAGTGGATGGCCTGTGTCTCTAAAACGGCTCCATTTCCTGGGGCTAGTGATGGAGATGCAGGAAGAGGACCTCAGAAGTTTTCAACCTCATCCCATCTGGTGAAGTTTTCAATGGGAACACATATCTATTTCATTTGTCACACACAATCTTACTTCCCAACCATATTCAGACCTCAACCAGAAAAATTAAAAACAAATTTTAGCATTTTATGGGCCCAGCCAGAGCAGCCCTTTCCTGTGTCACCTTTATCTCCAATCCCCAAGCAGCCAGAGGGAAGAAGAAGGATCCAACACGGAAGCAGAAGGATCCAACAGCAACAGTGAGAAGCTGTCTATGATAAAGCCTTAAGGATGGAAGGGGGAAAAGAGGGGTTAAAGCATTATACATTCGAGAAGCTATTACATTATTTCTTTGAGTAACAAACTAATAGTTTTTATATTGAACAAAGGTAGTAAGTAGTTTCTCCCTGGCAAATACTTAGAATCAGGTTTAGAGTTAGACTCAATGACAAAATAGAGATTGGAATGCTTATGAGCAAAACTTGTGCCACTTTAGTTTTTCTGACTGTATCTGCCCTCTTTGAGGAATATAAAGTTATTTTTTCTATAGCTGTCTGCTCTAATTATATGCTATCTCTTCATCAGAGAGATAAATGAAGAGTTAAAATTTAAGAATTGCTTTCAAGAGGATTATATGCATACTTATACATACGTAGTTTTTTTTTTTTTTAATGAGGAAATAGACAATGTGTTCTTCGTTATTTCCCTGACATTAAGATCCAGCTCTCCTTCTCCCTCTTTCTCTCTCTCCTCCTCTTTCCTCTTCTCCACATCCTTCCCCTTTTCTTCTTCTCCCTCCCACCCACCTCTGTTTGTCTCTCCCCCATCCACCACCATCTGCTTTCAGCTAAGGTGTCAGAATCTACAGAGCTAAAACATACCATAGCATGCCATGATAAATAAGACCCAATAGCACAGGTGTGAGGAATTCGGGGCAGGGCAATTGGTTGGCACATTTGTTATGCCACAGACAGGGACAAAATACTCAGCGTCACTGAGAGATTCCCTTGAGATTTCCTGATGCACTGGAGAAGAAGCTGCCCTGAATTGGGGTGGGACAGGTAAATCTGAGCAAGAGAGAAGGAGAACTAAACACACTGTGTGGCTTTCCCTCCCAATTACTGATCTAGGACAGAGCTACAGGAAACTATTCTCACAGCAGCCCTACCCCGCTCAAGGACATGTAAGCAATGCCACAATGCCTCTCCTGTCCATGGGCTCTGATTCCTCACTCGTACCATCTCACAAGCCTGGTATGCAGGTCCCAAAGCCATGTTCCAGGTAGCAGCCACTATGGATGCCCCACCCATCACCTGAAGCAGCTGCTCTGCCCCAGGCTCTCTTGACTCAAGGGGTAGTTTCTCAGAACAAAGCACACGGTGTGAGCTAGTGTGAAGAAGTAATCAATGTGATTGTTTATTCATTTGAATACGTTTATTTTCTTATTCTGACATTCTTCTGAAATTCTCTGGTTGCGGGCATTGGTCACATCTGCGGCCCATGGGCAGCAGGTGGTTCATTCTGTCTTCGAGGCATTAGCGATACATCATTCACTACGGAGCAATAGTGCAGTATGGATCAGGCAGACGATGGGGGGATAGAAACAGAGAGAGTGACAGGAAATGCAAAGAAAATGAACAAGTGCAGAGCTGGATGAAGGGAACACCAAGAGAGAGGGAAATAAAATTTTTTAAAAATGAGATGAAGACTTGTCTCGAAATGTTTAACACACACAGAAGTTTCTGAGGATGTGTGTAGGTTCCCAGCTACATTTTATGTTAGATTTGTTTGTCACCCCTGGTGGCCTGGCAGCCTGAAGATGTGTCCAGCCTGCTTCTGGGCCGGACACAAGCCCAGATGACAGAGTTGCTTAAATGGGACCATGGAGGAGTGATGACATGGTTCAACACTTCCAACTTATTTTATTATTACTGTTGAAGGAGAAATATAGAAAGGAAAGAAAATATAGAAAAGAAAGAAATATAGAAAGGAAAGAGGAGGAGAGAGAGAAAGAGGGAGAAGGAGAGCTGGATCTTAATGTCAGACCTTGAAAATAAAGACTAGCAATTTTTTGTGGTATGTTTAGTCTCCTGCATTTACCCCAACTTTGTTTTAAGTTAAAGTGCAATTAAACATCCATAAATATGATATCACAAAATGGAGATAATGCTGAGATAAAGTTTTTTAATTAAATTCTTACTCTATTTAAATTATTCTGCTGCCAACTTCTTCTTTTTACATCTTTCCTTTAAAATGTCCTGCCACTCATTAAAAAGCATTTGAATTCATATTTATAAATACTAGTGTTTCCCTCAACCTTGATAAATTATGTATTTTATTAATATATATTGATTTTGATGTATCTAAATGGAATAGCCCAAGCATAATGTTATGTGGATGTCATTCTGATAATCACAGTCATCCTCACAATCGGCACAAAAACTGTGACTAAATAAAACAAGCAATATTCTTAAAGGTAGTTATAATCAAATTGGCCATGCTGAAATCCAATTCAGTAACAGGGAACAAATGTGGTCAGAGCTAGCATTTTACATGCATATATACATCGAAGCTGAGGATGTCTCATTTTCTTCCTTTTCATTCATTCATTCATTCATTATATTTATTGATTGCCTACTATGTGCCAGCATTCTGGTAGATGCAGGTTTACCATGGTAGCAAAGGCCATGGAGTAGTGGGGTCCTTGCTCAGGGACTTACAGTCCAGAAGTGGATTTAGAGAGGCAGTTGCAGAGTATGGCATAGGCATGGGAGGTGCGACAGTAGGGAAGCACAGGGCACTTTGAGAACACAGAGGCAGGACTCCTAGCCTAGGCTGGGGCTCAGGGAAGTCTTGCAGAGGACATAACCTCTCTGCTTACACTGAAGGTGAATAGGATTTAAACCAGGCAAAGGCAGGCAGAGTGGGAGATGAGAGAGAGACAATTCTGGCCTGAGGGAACGCATCTGCAAAGCAGAGGGAAGAGAAAGCACAATTGCTCAGGGCAAGCACCGGAACTCACGATGATGGTTGATACAGTGTGAATGCAAGTGAGAGAAAACAGAAGCCAGCAATCATGAAAAGGTGGGCAGGCCATATTGGGATTTCACTTTATTTCAACAGTGATCCTCTTAAGGCTTTCTTTATAATCACCTTGTAACAAAAATGTTTCATAGCGAAATCTTTAAATAAACCAAATTTATATAATTTTAAAGTTTTTAGAACTTTAAGAAAAAAATCTCATGTACTCTATTATTATTCTATATTTTGCACAAAGCTTACAGCGTATTTGGAATAAAAATCAAACCAAGGTTTCAGAAGCGATATTCATGCTGATTTGTGACAGTTATTTACAGGACACATTCAGCTATTGATCAAGTGAACAAAACTTGAGTTTGTAAGTTCAGTTCTGAAATTCCAGCTGACTCTGAATTTATTTTATGAAACATTTCCCAAGCACTCTCACTCCTCAACATGCAAATTATAAAATGTTTGGCATTAGATTTTTAATAAAAATCTAAAATATTTATAATGGTTGCTAATGATTAATGAAGATCTCTTCTGAAACCCATGTTAATTATTTATATCATCCTCTATTTTTCTAATCTGTACCAGACTGTTCTATTTTTCCTCTTATATAAAAAGTAATTAACTTCCAAATATTAAATATATGGTGAAAATAATAAATTTAGGATAGCTGTTTTCTCTATTGCCACCTATTATATGTTGACAGCCATATGAATTTAAAATAATAAGGCAAAATGGGTACTTCTGAACACTTCTGGGAATAAATCTAATAAGACATTGTTTATTTTTAATTTAAAATGGTAAAATTGGGTTTGCTATAAGATGAAAATTAAAATTTTACAAGAACATAATCTATATTACTTAATGGTTAATATCATTAAAACATCTATACTATTTACAATTTCATATGGAATCAGATGAGGAAGCTAGTTAAGAAAAGGGCTTAGTAGGCTTCCCTGGTGGCACAGTGGTTAAAAACCCACCTGCCAATGCAGGGGACACGGATTCGAGCCCTGGTCTGGGAAGATCCCACATGCCGCAGAGCAACTAAGCCCATGCACCACAACTACTGAGCCTGTGCTCTAAAGCCCGCGAGCCACAACTGCTGAGCCCATGAGCCACAACTACCGAAGCCCGCAAGTCTAGAGCCCGTGCTCCACAACAAGAGAAGCCACCACAATGAGAAGCCCGCGCACCACAATGAAGAGTAGCCCCCGCTTGCTGCAACTAGAGAAAGCCCATGCACAGCAACAAAGACCCAATGCAACCAAAAATAAATAATTTTTTTAAAAAAAGAAAAGGGCTTAGTAATCAGTATTAATGACAGTACATTAGGAAGAACCTTATAGTGCTGACGTAGAATCATTCTGAATTTTATGCAAAAGAAAAATGATCAGTTTCTATATGCCATAATAACTATTTATAATGCATATTTAGTTATTTATTCATAATTTTCAAAACCAACTTTTTCTATTGTACAAAATAGAAAGCAAGGTTGTATATTGGCAAAAGGTAAGTAAGATAATTTGAGGATTTAGAAATCTGACTTTTGACAAAAAGTACAACACTAGTACCAAACAGATATCAATATCGTTTAAGGAAAATACCTCTTTTAATTATCTGAATCAACCTGGCATATTCTATAATTTTCAAAGTTCTTATTCTTAGAAAAAGGAAAGGGGGAAGTAAGACCACTATGTTACTTCTTATGTTACCTCATTTAATCATCTAATATTCGCAACCAGCCAGGCAGCAGATGCAACCGCCTTTCCACAGATGAGAATGTGACTTATCTGTAGTCACACTGCCAGAAAAAAATTCAAACTAAGGTCCATTCTTTACTGCATACATAGCCCTCCCTCATAAGATACTGCTTAAGATCAAGAACTAAGAAATTGTATTTTATTTTAAGTCCTTTTTCTGTAGCCAGAGCAAAAAATCTCAAGGTGATAACACCCTCCCTCAGGTAGTTTTATCTGCCAAGAAATCAAACATGACTTAAGAGGATCTATTATGACTATAATATTTTTCTATGTTCCAAAGGAGATTAATACAAAATGTTTTAAATTGCCTTTGTACTAGTGAGACTTAGAAAATTGTAAAATAATTGAAGCTTATACAAATGGAATTTACTTTCTCTCTTATGTAAGTAAGTCTGGAGATTAGCAGTCTAAGACTGGTAAGGCAGCTGCATCAGGGACCCAATCTCCTGTCTTTCTGCTCCATCATTCTAGTATATGGATTATAGTATAAAATTACCTCATGGTCCAAGATGGCTGCTGAAGCTCCAGCCATTACATCAGTGTTATAAGCCAGAATAAAAAAGAAAGACAAAAGGGCCAAAGACTGGGTCCTCTCAGCTGAGACAGTTTCCTTTAATCAGCCTGCCCAGGAAACTCATAAACTACCTTCACTTATATATCTTATTGGTCAGAGCCTTCTCGCATGGACACACTTAAATTCAGGTAGATGGGAAATAGAGACTTTAGTTTCAGGTGGCCAGGTATCCAGCTAAAAGTCAGTTACTAAGAAGCAAAGAAAGAATGGACATTAGAGTAAGCACATATCCCAGTCTCTACTACAGTCTCTATGTGCAAAGATATTATAATGGGAATCAACACACATGCAATGTTAAAGAAAATTAATGAAAAAAATAAGTTGGTTTTTTTTTTAATAGGATTAGGTCTATAGTTAAGCTGGCTTTCAAGATGTCTCACATCTTGATGTTTTATAACTATGCCTAAACTGCATGTCCCATAAACCTTCAGCTTTCTTCACATCCAAACATCTACTCAGGAAAACGTGTGGGCCCCACTCCTTGCACTGACCCAGGAGTGATTCCACCTTTTCATTTTGTACATCCCAATGCCTAGCACAGTGTCTGACATGTAGCAGTTACACATTGTTTTATGATTAACTGCACCTACCATGGGCACACATTGTTTTATGAATAATTGCACCTACCATGGGCAAGGTAATATATTAGATGTAAGAGAAAAGATCACAAAGACAACGTAGAAGCATCCTTTGCCTCAAGGATCTAACAAATGTCAATCAGACATACAAAATGGAGATAGCAACTCAACACTGTTAGGGTGTTATTGGATTAATTCTTTTAACAACTCCTTATTAAGTAAGTTCTTGAAACAAACCATGAGGCTGAGTGCTATAGAGACCACAGAGAAAGCAAAACACTGACCTAGCCTCTAAGGGAGTTTATGATGAAGAAGGGAAGAAACCATGTGCAGAAGTAAATATAATTCTGACTATAGAGTGAAAATAATGAGAGAATGTAGAAAAAGTGCTCTAAAACCCAAGAGCATATATAGCAACATACACAAACACACCATGCAGGCACGCACCAGGAGAAAATGAGCTATTCTAAATGGTTGAGTAAAAAAAGTTGGAATGCAAGCTTATTTGGCCTTTTCTTTTACAATTCATAGGCCCACATACGGACAAGAAGAAGCAACCAAGTTAGCCTTAACTGTGTTTTTACTAACTTGACCAGTTCAATGACTAATCCATCTCTAAACTGGATGGTTTTATAGGTACACATTTAGGTTACACCATGCCACATTAAAAATAGCTATTAAGGGCTTCCCTGGTGGCACAGTGGTTGAGAGTCCGCCTGCCAATGCAGGGGACGCGGATTCGTGCCCCGGTCCGGGAGGATCCCACGTGACGCAGAGCCGCTGGGCCCGTGAGCCATGGCCGCTGAGCCTGCGCGTCAGGAGCCTGTGCGTCAGGAGCCTGTGCTCCGCAACGGGAGAGGCCACAACAGTGAGAGGCCCGCGTACCGCAAAAAAAAAAGAAAAAAAAGCTATTAAGTTGATTAAGAATAAACTCATTTCCAGGATTCATTGCAAAAAATTTTGCATGCTTGATATGCACTTGCAAAGAGAACCTGTGGTAGGTATTATACTGTGAGCAAAGGTCAAAAGTTAGTTGAACACCAAAAGTGAACTTGCCCAGCAATGCTACAGGTTGTAAAGTAAACGTCATACTGGAATTTTGTAACTAGCGGCAGGTCAAGGAAAAATGGCCTCATGATCTTCTTCAGCTAATCAGGTCCCCTTTAACGTACGATGGGATCACATGTGAAAGGAGGTGTGAAAAGTTGGAGGCAATTCTTTAAAGAGCCTAAAAAAAAGCTGTTAAAAGTTTTCAAAATTATGCTTTATTAGGTTAAACAAAAGGAAAGTGACTCATTTTTGCCTAAGAAACAGCACAGCTGAAGGAGAACATTTAACAATTTTCAAATACATGAAGACGAGTTGAATGCTTAATTGTGAGTCATTCATAAGCAAGAGCAGGGCATAAATTCCTCCTGACCCACTGCCACTCTCCCTGCAAGCCGGCTCCTAGCCCCACCTAGCAAAGGCAACCATTAAGCCCACCCTTTCCATGAACTCTGTTTCTTATCAGTCTCCATTATTCCTTCCATCCTTCTTCCTTTACCTGTTTGTGGAGGATTTTTGTTCCATCCTTTTCCTCTTGCTATAAATCCTTTGTCTGGCTGCTTTTAGCTTTTCCCTGGGTTTCAACAATCAGATCTATGCTATGACTTTTAAATCTGAATTTATAGCCCCATATCTCTTGAATTTCCTATCTGAATTTTTGATTCTCTACATAACAATGTCCACAATCTGAGTGGAATTCAGACTCAGTGGGCCAGAAACTGTATCCATACTCATAGCTTGCCACCCTCCATCCTCCAGTGTTGTTTCCCAGATCCGCTACGACCTGTCCTTCCTATCACCCATGCCAGGAACATCAGGAAGATTTGCCAACACTTCGAGGATGAAACACTCTATCAGTCTTCCTCTGCTACAACTCCAAAAGCCCAGCCCTCCTGATTATCCAATTTAGGGCCTCTTACCTAGTCTATCACAAGAGACTTTTGTTTTCTCACTTCTAGTTTTTCATATGTCCTGTCTACCCTTCACACCCCCATCATGCATATAACTGAAAATAGAGGTTTTGTTCATTCATTTCCCAGCTGTAAACCTTCCAAGGGTGTCAGGCATCTATAGGTCTAACCTTTTAAATGTGAGATTCTCAATGCCCTAGATTGTTGCCATTTTTTCTGTAGCAAGCAAACAGAACTTGAACTTCCACACGACCCTAACATTTTTTTACCCTGTCTGATCTTTGCTCAAACTGTCCTGTCAGCCTGAAATGCCATTTCCTCATCTCTACCTCTTAAAATCATATTTAGGAATAAAAGTTTTCATAAACAATTAAAGCCCAAAATTCTTTATGGCCCATTCTGGCAGGTAAGGACAACATTTGGACACAATTTGAAATAAAATACCCAAAATACCTAAACTAAAACCAATATAATGAAAGATCAATGCTTTACATGTAGTAAGTCAGCAGTAATAAAATAAAGATGAAAGTCATCACAAATATTTTTCAGCCCATCAGTCTAAGAAGGGCCTTTGAAATTGTAAGATGAGCAAGGCGAGACATTAAATTGTCCTGGGTGATTTTTCTGACACTATATGCTATTTATTAAAGTCCCTTTCTCAACTGGCCATGTTACTATGGCCTTAGAACATTAAAAAAATGTAAACAAAATAATCCCCTTTTTGTCCACCACTCTGAAATGATCTCACAAGGAAATATAGTCATGGATACATCATTCATTTGTTTATTTGACATGTATCAAACAGCATTACTGTTTGAGAAAAATTGTAGATAAAAATGACTGGATAGTAAAACCTAGAATCTAATAAATGCCATTAAAACTGTATCATGGACATTTAAAAGAGAGAGAAAGATCAGTTATTTAAGCTAAAGGACTCAGATAAGCACCAGGAAAGAGGAGACATTTGAAATGGATCCTGAGGAGTATACAGTATTTCAAACAAATAGCAAGGCTGAAAAAAAAATTCCCCAAATGAAGTGGAGAGTTTTGGGATTGTTCGGACAACGGTTAACACTCCAACTTCATGGTTGAAAGTGGCATGAATGAATAAAAGGAAATTACTGAGATGAGGATTTTGATCAAGTGATCATGGAGGGCCTTGAATGTCAGGTTAGGCATAACTTGGACCACTTTGTTCTGTCAACAAGGAAGGCCATCCATGAGGTTTGTGCTTTAGGAGATGAGTCTGGCTAGATTTTCGGAATATAGGGAAGCACTGGAAGGAAAGACTAGATGAGGGATGGCCAAATAAGGGAAAGGAAATAATGGTTGTATCATATTGTCTTCAGATCTTGGCAAATATTTGGCTATGTTGATAAGGTAGAAAGTGAGGGACCAGAAAAACTGAAGTTTCTAGCCTCGGTAAAAACGAGACTGGCAGTACCATAAGCAGAAGTCAGAAAAGGAGAAAGAGGGTCAAGTTTCTGAGAAGAGCTCTTCCTTGAAATGCTTTCCTATGGTGATTCAACATGAGTTCCTTGAGTTAAATGGTACTCCTAGTGGCCCCAGAGATCATGTTAAACCTGGTTTCTTCCTACCACTCTGGCCCTCTCTCTTCCCGTTGCAGCATCTTTGTAGCACGACATCCCATCCCTCCTACCTTCGAACTGTCCTCCCTATCCCTCAAAAACTTAAATCAAACTAGATGTTTCTAAAGGAGAGGGTAAAACCACTTCACTGACACAGGGAATTAATTCTTTGGGGTCCTAAAAAGAAGCTTTACCGTTTGATACAACCCCGTACCATCCCCAGAGCTGCAGAGTCAGGAGATGGGAGAGACAAGATCTAATACCTGGGAGCCGACCTGGCTCAACCAAGGCTTGTTGTAGCTGAAAGCGTGGTGTTTTTTGTTTTTGTTTTTGTTTTGCGATACGCGGGCCTCTCACTGTTGTGGCCTCTCACGTTGTGGAGCACAGGCTCCGGATGCACAGGCTCAGTGGCCATGGCTCATGGGCCTAGCCGCTCCACGGCATGTGGGATCTTCCCCGACCGGGGCACGAACCCGTGTCCCCTGAATCGGCAGGCAGACTCTCAACCACTGCTCCACCAGGGAAGCCCAAGCATGATGTTTTTAAACATATATCAAGACCTCTTATATGTTTCTAATTGTTGGGACTTTCTTATCAATAAACTTTGACCAACTATTCTGCATTATCAATAGTTTTCTTTCTTAAACTAGTTTACTCAGTTCTGCAAAAAAAATTGCTCTAGTAGCCAAATTTTGTCAATTACCTAATCCTGCCAAAAGACTGTCAATAAATTACTATTAACAGAGATGACAACGTAGCTCAAAGTGATGAAAATATTTCATTTGGTGTATTATTTATTCTGCTCAATATGTGTATTTTAAATCTTCTTGATTCTTGAACACCAGAGAAATGCTGAAATTCCTGGAGGTTTTGAATAGTTCATAACTAACATTAACATTTTATGAAACCCAACAAACACAATTTTGAAAATGATTCTAAAAATTTAATAACTTGGGAAGGCACCAGCTTATTATGTAACGAGCAGGCCACAACTTTATCATCCAACACTAAGTCTGCAAGACTGTTTCAAAGATTAATTCCTTTAGGAGAAACCAAACTGTGGATGGTCTTCAGGACAAGTTTTCCTGTTTTAACTAGCCTTTCCAATTTATATGTTTTTTGTGGGAAAAAAAATAGCTCTAGTACTAAAACCAAAGCAAAACTGGACGCAAAATTAGGCTGATATGATGAAGATATTGTATTTTCAGTCCTGTCATCATCCATAATAAAAAGAAGAATTTTACGAAGGACTCAGGGTGCTACTGCAAAAGGAAAACCTAAGTGTAGATATTTGGTGACATTTCATAATTCGACCCTCCAAAATTGCCTATTCTTTCTTTACTTCATTCACTCCCTCACTCATTAGTATTTGTTCAGCATCTATTGCTACAGAGCACTTAGAGGGAATACAGAAATAAACAAAATAAAATTGTTAGCCTAAAGGTACATTTTATCTTATTTCCTAGTAGTCTGAAATACCAAATTATCAGTCCCAACCAGAATAAATTTTTTTAACTAAGATCAAAGAAATCCTCAGGAAACTGAAGATAGGCCTGTATGAGACTTTTAAATAAACAAACAAAGCTCCAGAGGGAATGGACACGGGAGCCTGAAATGTGATTAGAAAGACGCTAAACAAAAACTTGCAAAACTACCAAGAAGTACTTTATTCTGGTTGACCTTCAAGAAAGCAACAAAGAAGCAAGAAGATCAAATAATAAATAAATGTAAAGACAGACAGGCAGACAAATAAAATAACATTTACACCGCTACTCTGTAGTTTACAAAGTGTTTCCATGTATATGATTTCTTCTAATTTCATCTTCTTCAGGTATAGTATTCATGGCAATGTATGTGTGTGTGTGCTTTTTTTTTTTTAAGAAAATGATCATTACTTGTCCTGTAAGATCTTCTCTCCATCTCCAAAGACACTGAAGATTCATCCATCTGTGTCTAAGTTAAAATGACAAGGAATGTTTTCTTTATTAGTAAACAACTAAATAGCAACATTAAGCTTTTAGGAAAAGATTAACAACATTGCACTGTGGTACCTGTCATGTTAATTTAAGGAAAAGCTGTTAAAAATATTCATTCTTTATAATGGACCATTCAGTAGTCTTTGCCTAACGGATGAGGAAGTGGTATGTAATACCTTTAGAACTAGGGCAGCTTAATCAAGATGTAGCGATGCTTCAGTCTAAAAACTTTAGTCTAGAAACTAGCTTGTTTTAAAACTGGTTAAATGCTGAATGTAGGATATATATTTGTGTTTACTTAGTTTCACATAAAATTTTTCTTTGTTCAAAAATCTTAAGTCTATGTTCTGTATGAAACAGAATTAACTTGATAAAATTAAGGGTTACCTCATTTTGCAATTTATTTTTTTTCCGAAGACAGCTGCCTATATGTAAACAGATATTCCTCCTAAGTATCAAAACAACAGTCAAGTATGAGAACGTGGGATTTTTTTCTCTTGTAACCGTGAGAATAATTATCATTACTATCTTGAAAGTGGGGCAATAAATCACTGATGAATAAATTCATTTTTTTCAGTTACACAGGAAGTAATGGAGAGTTAAGAAGAGAAATCTAAAACTTAAGTTATTGTTTTTCACCAAAAGTCACAATGAATCTTCCAGGGACTAAATGTTCAATCCATCCACTCAGGTTTCAAGACTTTTTAAAAAACCCTTGATAATACGTTCAAGCAAGTGAACTCCTTCGCTCTGGATATGAATTTGTATAAAAGTTTCTCTAGCTCAGAAATTAAATTTCTGAACCCTTATTTAGAGACCAGGTTCATGTCCTTATGAAAATCTAGGTCAATGTCATATTTCCATTGCACATTTTCTTCTCTCTTCTGATTACAAAGCTGAACAACACGTGAAATCTGAATCTATAAATGTTTCCATTACGCCCACTTATGTTACATAAACATTGATGAATCAGAGATAATTGTACATATTTGTCTGGTTAATTTGTTTGTTTTTATGAGCCTCTGCTACTAGGGTCCCTATATTTTACCAAACTGAGTTTATTTTCATAGATAGAAATGAAAATTCTTTCATTTGGAAAGAAATGAAAATATTCTAACTCATATCAACATTGCCTAGGTTAAAAAAATATATTAAAAATATGTATTGATGGTCTTTATACTAAAAAGAAACACTCAGGAAATCAATCAACATCGAAAAGGCAGCTTCAGGGAAGTAGAAGTTGAATGTTATCTATTGCAGGCT
The DNA here is from genome assembly GCF_008692025.1 of Phocoena sinus. Lineage (NCBI taxonomy): Eukaryota > Metazoa > Chordata > Mammalia > Artiodactyla > Phocoenidae > Phocoena > Phocoena sinus. The sequence continues at coordinate 37,252,298 of NC_045769.1, forward strand.
ACTGATTGCAACAACAGCATAGAAAGGGTGTGTGTGTGTGTGTGTGTGTGTGTGTGTGTGTGTGTGTGTGTTTGTGTGTGTGTTTTAAATTAAATTTGAAAAAATAATCTGATTATATTATAAAATGGAATTGAATCCTGGGAAGACTAAGTCATCTAGGGAATGTCTATCAGTGTATAAAATACATTTAGAACCAATATTATTGGTTCGGCATGTCGCCGAGCTACGTGCAAGTAAGCAAGATGGGTTGAAGAGGGTTTTGCTGGTTTTCCAGGCAGAAGCCTCCAAAGAGAAGATGCATAAACCTCAGGAGATGAACAACACAGACCACATGGCACAGGAACATTATTATCAGAACTTTTACTTATGTTTACTATTCACATAAAAGTGAGAAAGAAATAAAGCTTTACTAATATTTAAATTTAGGTTGATACTAGTGCCTGTTTTGGGTCTCTCTCGGTGGGTGGTGTGTGCCCCATGGTGTTCACAATATTCAGAAGGAAAAACCAGAGTGGATGACAGAGAAACCCAACCCATTTGTTTCGCCATCACCATAATCCAGGGGACGGCAGTGCATGTGGGCTCGAGAAAGTGGATTTACAGATTTTATTATCAAATTTTACCTAAACTGAGCTTCACAAGAAAAACAACAGCTTAAAAGATTGTTGCAAAGAAACCATGGACCAAAGGAGATACCACAAAGTAAGCAGAAGCAAACCACTGGAGAAAGATAGTGGTGCCATTTCTCTTCTCCCTCTGCTGAGCTCACCAGCCATATTTTGGGGTAAAAGCAAGGATGAAAAACATCTGAGATGATGTAGGGTCAATTTTTGCAGTCTTCAAAAAGACTACTTGAAATATGTATCTATATTCACTATTGCTGATAATAAACCTCACTATCAGGGTATAGTTTGCTTTGAGACATTACCGAAGATAAATAATGTACTTATCATAGGATACACGAATATATTTCTTCTTAACCATTATTTTTATTTTAAATTTAAATATTATTTTTATGTTATTATATTTATTATATATATTACATATAAAACATATTATTATGTAAAGTAATATAACATATAACAATAATATAATAAAAACACATGCATTTATTGAGGGCTCAGAAACTGAGTGCTCTAAATATTTTTCCTGAAATGGGTCCATAATCCAGAAATGTTTGGGATCCATTAGAAGAGTAAATAAAACAGCTCATGGTTTATCTGTTGAAACACATAATAGAGAGCTCTATGAATCTGTACCCTTAAGAAAAGCAAACCAAAAGATATACGGTGAGTACAGTTGCTTTTGCTGCTGCTACCTGAACTTCATTAAACTTGTTTGTACTCTATTTGGACTAGAGCAATTATTTTCATGTCTAAGATGGTTATACTCTGGTTGTGTACTAAAGAAGGAAAGAAGGGAGGAAGAGGGGAAAAAGGAAGAAAGAGGGAGGGGGAAGGAAAGTAGGGAGGGAAGAAAGAACATCAGAACAAAAGAAAGACAACAAGATGGAAAGACAGACACAGAAAGAGACAGAAAAATAGACAAAAAGAAAAAAGCAAGAACTGCCTCTCCAAGAGACATATGACTGTTCCTGCATGTGCCGTCCCTCTATGAAACTGGGAGATGCCTCCAGAACACTGGGCAGCCTGGCCATCTCATGCCCACTTCCCACTCCTCCACTCCACTGGCCTCCCTCACCTCTCACATCCACAGGAATATTTCTCTATGTACTTCCAAGAGCTGCTTATTTTCCCTCATGCCACAGGAATGAGCTGAAGGCCATAAGTTTCCATTGCAAAAAGATAGGAAAAAGGTAGAAAATAGTGAGTAATTTATAATAAGGGTTAATTAGGTCTTTAAATAGTGCAAACCTTAGTGTATAACCTTCTTCCAAAACATAGAGCGTATCTGCGGCACAAACTCTGCAAAGAAGAATGATTGATTGATTCACAAGGAGAACCCTACGATATCAACCAGATAAAGAGCAGGAGTTGGAAATGCTACAGATATCTGCAAACACAGTCCAAATGGGTTATAAAGAAATTGAGAATATTCATTGAATATACAATGGGCAATAATACTACCCATAATACGGGCATCGAACATTAATTCAAAGAATTTTCAAGGCCTCAGATCATCAAAAACATCCCATAGACTCTAGCTTTTTATCTTTATTTCTATTGACTTTGCTTCCACAAGGTCAGGCCTGATGACCACTCATTTCCAATATTGCAATAATCCTTTATGCGTTTATCCTGCCCTCGATTTCCTCACTTCCATTTTGTTAATAACTATTGCCATAATAACCTTCCTGAAGTGTTTTTATGTTGTGACTCTGCTCAAAATTCTTCAATGCCGTTCTTTGCCTATTAAATACTTCAACAGCAGGGTTCCAATCCATTTTTCTAGGGCTGTTGCGCATTATTCCCCCGTCACTTTGACCACTGTGGTCTCTCATTCCCTTGGCTTAACTTAAATGATCCTCCACTCTCTAAACAGTCCTGCTCTTCCCAGCCAGCTCCAAGTTCTCTGCTCCTTGATTCATTCCAGTCCGTCGTCTTTATCAAGGTCCATGCTCACAGCCTCCGCAAAGCATCAGCTCCAGGGAAGGACTTTGTCTTGTTAAATCCCTGAATTCCCAGCCACCAGAGGCTAACAGGCATATCCTGGGGCTCAGGAAATAGCTACTGAATGAATGAATGAATGGTGTGCCTACTGTTAGGATTTACCTTATTTTCCTTCCTGACATAAGCATATTAAAGGCGAGGACACTGTCTTGTCCTTGTCAGAATCCCTGTAGATCCTACCCAGCACCTTATGTATGAAAAGCATACACTAAATTCTCATTTGAGTCAAATATTGTAACATGTTAATGCTTTAGAAACCAAGAGAAAAAAGGAACTTGTTTCAAAGAGCAGATTCCATTTAACGGCTTATCCTTCCAAATGATGTGCACACAAGCACTGGGTCTGGAAGGCCCTGCTGGGAGGTAGGCAGCACAGTTATTCTGACACGGTGACTTCATTAATGAGTTTATAGAGCCTCTGTTGTAGCCTCAGTCAGAAGGGATGTAAAGTCCAGCAATTATCTCCTCCTATGGTGCTTGGTCTCAGTGAAGTGCATCTCTGTCCACTCCGTCATCTGTCTTAGACTTGTTTAAACCCAGGAAAATCTGCCTGTTACTCCTTTGTAAGGAAATGTCTCCCTTTTGCAAAAATGAGGTATTTAACCACCAACAGTCCTGATCTTATTAGAACCACTGGGTCTTTCTATTATAATCATGTAAAAGACTAAATATCATACCACATTTGTCACTTTAAATCCATTTAACATGGATTATTTAACCTTCGATAAATGACTACTTAACCTTTATTTTGATACTCTTGATACTCGGGAACACTAAAGGGGAAGGTTGTGCTCTCAAGCTTATCCACCTACTGTTAGTCTAAGGGATAATTATTGTTGTCAGGGATTAGCAACCAAGTAATGCCTTCTAATTAACAGAAGCTTAAAAAAAAAGTGAAACAGAAGAAATTACTGTTTAACCATAATATTATAAATACCATGTTTCATATCCATCTACCTTTGTTAAGTTTAATAATAAGCATTGTATATCCATACAATTGTATTATTCTTTATCAGACTTTAAAGTACAAACCCAAATGTAATTTGACCACAAGTGATTTCAAATATTGTACCACTTATTTACGGCTGTATTGTTACAACAGAGGCTCTGCATAGGATGTCACCTTTGAAGAGAAAGAAATGCTTCTTCTTCAAAACTTGACCACCTCACTGGTATGTGAGATGTGCTCTTCATTCATCTACAGAGCCTGACCAAGGAACAATGAACCACAGCTCTTCAGCAGAAAGATATTGGGCTGACAGAGTGAGACTTCTCCCTACACAATTTGTATGGCTATCAAAATAGCCCTCCATTTTTCACATTTGTAAGCAAAATATTGCTTTTCTCTGGCTAAGTGGACAGGCACCAAGTTTGCAAGTTTACTTCCTAGAAACATTTTCAACTTTTTTGTAATTGGATATGATATTGCATACCACATGATAAAAATAATTATGTTCACAAATTCTTTTAGATTCTTACGCATATATGGCCACAGAGCTAAGGTAATGTATAAACTTTCTTCGACATGTGTGATTTTAGCGTGTATATTTCTTCACGAGGAAGTTTTCTTCTCCCAAGAAATAGCCTTCTGTTGCCATTCCATGTTAATTTTATGGAACATAAAATATGTATTGCATGTGTCTCATGAGAGCTCCTAGGTAAATAATGAAAACCAAAACAAAACCTTGGTAAAATCACCAAATAAAAACTTACAACTGCTTAAAAGTCACATACTGGGGGGGACCTTGAAGATGGCGGAAGAGTAAGACGCGGAGATCGCCTTCCTCCCCACGGATACACCAGAAATACATCCACACGTGGAACAACTCCTACAGAACTCCTACTGAAGGCTGGCAGAAGACCTCAGACCTCCCAAAAGGCAAGAAACTCCCCACGTAACTGGGTAGGGCAAAAGAAAAAACAGAGACAAAAGAATAAGGACGGCACCTGCACCAGTGGGAGGGAGCTGTGAAGGAGGAAAAGTTTCCACACACTAGGAAGCCCCTCCGCGGGCGGAGACTGCGGGAGGCAGAGGGGGGAGTTTCGGGACCGCGGAGTAGTGCACAGCGACGGGTGCGGAGGGCAAAGCGGGGAGATTCCTGCACAGACGATCGGTGCCGACCGGCACTCACCAACCCGAGAGGCTTGCTGCTCACCCACCGGGGCGGGCGGGGCTGCGAGCTGAGGCTCGGGTTTTGGTTTTGGATGGAGCTCAGGGAGAGGACTGGGGTTGGCGGCTTGAACATAGCCTGAAGGGGTTAGTGCACCACGACTAGCCGGGAGGGAGTTCGGGGAAAAGCCTGCACCGGCCGAAGAGGCAAGAGACTTTTTCTTCCCTCTTTGTCTCCTGGTGCGCGAGGAGAGGGGTTTAAGAGCGCTGCTTAAAGGAACTCCAGAGACGGGCGCGAGCCGCGGCTAAAAGCGCGAACCCCAGAGACGGGCGCGAGCCGCGGCTGAGGGCGCGAGCCCCCGAGACGGGCGCGAGCCGCGGCTGAAAGCGCAAACCCCAGAGACGGGCGCGAGCCGCGGCTAAAACCGCGGACCCCAGAGACGGGCGGGAGACGCTAAGGCTGCTGCTGCCGCCACCAAGGGGCCTGTGTGCGAGCACAGGTCACTCTCCACACCCCTCTTCCGCGGAGCCTGTGCAGCCCGCCACTGCCAGGTTCCCGGGATCCAGGGACAACTTCCCCGGGAGTACGCACGGCGGGTCTCAGGCTGGTGCAACGTCACGCCGGCCTCTGCCGCAACGTCACGCTGCCTCTGCAGCTGCAGGCCCGCCCCGCACGTAGTGCCCCTCCTACCCCCATCCCCCAACCCCCGGCCTGAGTGAGCCGGAGGCCCCGAATCAGCGGCTCCTTTAACCCCGTCCTGGCTGAGCGAAAAAACAGACGCCCTCCAGCGACCTACACGCAGAGGCAGGGCCAAATCCAAAGCTGAGCTCCTGTGAGCTGTGAAAACAAAGAAGAGAAAGGGAAATCTCTCCCAGCAGCCACAGAAGCAGCGGATTAAAGCTCCACAATCAACTTGATATACCCTGCATCTGTGGAATACCTGAATAGACAAGGAATGATCCCAAATTGAAGAGGTGGAATTTAGGAGCGAAATCTATGATTTTTTTCCCTTTTCCTCTTTTTGTGAAGGTGTACGTGTATGCTCCTGTGTGACATCTAGTCTGTATACTCTAGCTTCCACCATTTGTCCTAGGGCTCTATCCGTCCATGACTTTTTTTTAAAAATTCTTTTTCTTAATAATTAAGTTTAATTGGAATAACTTTATTATACTTTACCTTCGTTCTTTCTTTCTTTCCTTCCTTCCCTCCCTCCTTTAGACAACGAATCACCCCAAATTGAGGAGGTGGTCTCAGGGAGCAGGATTTATGATTTTTCCCCCTTTACCTCTTTTTGTGAAGGTGTATGTGTATGCTTCTGTGTAAGATTTTCTCTGTATAGCTTTGCTTCCAACATTTGTCCTAAGGTTCTATCCGTCCCTTTTTTTTTTTTCTAAATATTTTTTAATTCAATAACTATATTATACTTTATTTTATTTTTACTGTATCATCTTTCTTTCTGTCTTTTTTTCCTTCTTTCCCTCCTTCCTTCCTTCCTCCCTCCCTCCCTCCCTCCCTCCTTTCTTTCCTTCTTTGCTTCTTTCTTCCTTCCTTCCTTTCCTCCTTTCCTTCTTTCTTTCCTCATACTTCTACTAATTCTCTCTACTTTTTCTCCCTTTTATTCTGGATGAAAGGCTCTTGGTGCTCCAGCCAGGAGTCAGGGCTCTGCCTCTGAGGTAGGAGAGCCAACTTCAGGTCACTGGTCAACAAGAGACCTCCCAGCTCCACATAATATTAAACAGCGGAAATCTCCCAGAGACCTCCATCTTAACACCAGCACCCAGCTTCACTCAACGACCAGCAAGCCACAGTGCTGGACAACCTATGCCAAACAACTAGCAACACAGGAACACAACCCCACCCATTAGCAGAGAGGCTGCCTAAAATCATAATAAGGCCACAGACACCCCAAAACACACCACCAGACGTGAACCTGCCCACTAGAGAGACAAGATCCAGCCTCATCCAGCACAACACAGGCACTAGTCCCCTCCACCAGGAAGCCTACACAACCCGCTGAAACAACCTTAGCCACTGGAGACAGACATCAAAAACAACGGGAACTACGAACCTGCAGCCTGCAAAAAGGAGACCCCAAACACAGTAAGATAAGCAAAATGAGAAGACAGAAAAACACACAGCAGATGAAGGAGCAAGATAAAAACCCACCAGACCTAACAAATGAAGAGGAAATAGGCAATCTACCTGAAAAAGAATTCAGAATAATGATAGTAAGGATGATCCGAAATCTTGGAAGTAGAATGGACAAAATGCAAGAAACAGTTAACAAGGACCTACAAGAACTAAAGATGAAACAAGCAACGATGAACAATGCAATAAATGAAATTAAAATCACTCTAGATAGGATCAATAGCAGAATAACTGAGGCAGAAGAACGGATAAGTGACCTGGAAGATAAAGTAGTGGAAATAACTACTGCAGAGCAGAATAAAGAAAAAAGAATGAAAAGAACTGAGGACAGTCTCAGAGACCTCTGGGACAACATGAAACGCACCAACATTCGAATTATAGGGGTTCCAGAAGAAGAAGAAAGAAAGAAAGGGACTGAGAAAATATTTGAAGAGATTATAGTTGAAAACTTCCCTAATATGGGAAAGGAAATAGTTAATCAAGTCCAGGAAGCACAGAGGGTCCCATACAGGATAAATACAAGGAGAAACACGCCAAGACACATATTAATCAAACTGTCAAAAATTAAATACAAAGAAAGCATATTAAAAGCAGCAAGGGAAAAACAACAAATAACACACAAGGGAATCCCCATAAGGTTAACAGCGGACCTCTCAGCAGAAACCCTACAAGCCAGAAGGGAGTGGCAGGACATACTGAAAGTGATGAAGGAGAATAGCCTGAAACCAAGACTACTCTACCCAGCAAGGATCTCATTCACATTTGATGGAGAAATTAAAACCTTTACAGACAAGCAAAAGCTGAGAGAGTTCAGCACCACCAAACCAGCTTTACAACAAATGCTAAAGGAACTTCTCTAGACACGAAACACAAGAGAAGGAAATGACCTATGGTAGCGAACCCAAAACAATATATAAAATGGAAATAGGAACATACATATCAATAATTACCTTAAATGTAAATGGACTAAATGCTCCCACCAAAAGACACAGATTGGCTGAATGGATACAAAAACAAGACCCTTATATATGCTGTCTACAAGAGACCCACTTCAGAACTAGAGACACATACAGACTGAAAGTAAGGGGATGGAAAAAGATATTCCATGCAAATGGAAACCAAAAGAAAGCTGGAGTAGCAATTCTCATATCAGACAAAATAGACTTTAAAATAAGGACTATTAAAAGGGACAAAGAAGGACACTACATAATGATCAAGGGATCGATCCAAGAAGAAGATATAACAATTGTAAATATTTATGCACCCAACATAGGAGCACCTCAATACATAAGGCAAATACTAACAACCATAAAAGGGGAGATCAACAGTAACACATTCATAGTAGGGGACTTTAACACCCCACTTTCACCCATGGACAGATCATCCAAAATGAAAATAAATAAGGAAACACAAGCTTTAAATGATACATTAAACAAGATGGACTTAATTGATATTTATAGGACACTCCATCCAAAAACAACAGAATACACATTTTTCTCAAGTGCTCATGGAACATTCTCCAGGATAGATCATATCTTGGGTCACAAATCAAGCCTTGGTAAATTTAAGAAAACTGAAATTGTATCAAGTATCTTTTCCGACCACAACGCCATGAGACTAGATATCAATTACAGGAAAAGATCTGTAAAAAATACAAACACATGGAGGCTAAACAATACACTACTTAATAATGAAGTGATCACTGAAGAACTCAAAGAGGAAATAAAAAAATACCTAGAAACAAATGACAACGGAGACACAACGACCCAAAACCTATGGGATGCAGCAAAAGCAGTTCTAAGGGGGAAGTTGATAGCAATACAAGCCCACCTTAAGAAGCAGGAAACATCTCGAATAAACAACCTAACCTTGCACCTCAAGCAATTAGAGAAAGAAGAACAAAAAAACCCCAAAGCTAGCAGAAGGAAAGAAATCATAAAAATCAGATCAGAAATAAATGAAAAAGAAATGAAGGAAACAATAGCAAAGATCAATAAATCTAAAAGCTGGTTCTTTGAGAAGATAAACAAAATAGATAAACCACTAGCCAGACTCATCAAGAAAAAAAGGGAGAAGACTCAAATCAATAGAATTAGAAATGAAAAAGGAGAAGTAACAACTGACACTGCAGAAATAAAAAAAATCATGAGAGATTACTACAAGCAACTCTATGCCAATAAAATGGACAATCTGGAAGAAATGGACAAATTCTTAGAAATGCACAACCTGCCAAGACTGAATCAGGAAGAAATAGAAAATATGAACAGACCAATCACAAGCACTGAAATTGAAACTGTGATTAAAAACCTTCCAACAAACAAAAGCCCAGGACCAGATGGCTTCACAGGTGAATTCTATCAAACGTTTAGAGAAGAGCTAACACCTATCCTTCTCAAACTCTTCCAAAATATAGCAGAGGGAGGAACACTCCCAAATTCCTTCTACGAAGCCACCATCACCTTGATACCAAAACCAGACAAGGATGTCACAAAGAAAGAAAACTACAGGCCAATATCACTGATGAACATAGATGCAAAAATCCTCAACAAAATACTAGCAAACAGAATCCAACAGCACATTAAAAGGATCATACACCATGATCAAGTGGGGTTTATTCCAGGAATGCAAGGATTCTTCAATATACGCAAATCTATCAATGTGATAAACCATATTAACAAATTGAAGGAGAAAAACCATATGATCATCTCAATAGATGCAGAGAAAGCTTTCGACAAAATTCAACACCCATTTATGATAAAAACCCTCCAGAAAGTAGGCATAGAGGGAACTTTCCTAAACATAATAAAAGCCATATATGACAAGCCCACAGCAAACATCATCCTCAATGGTGAAAAACTGAAAGCATTTCCACTAAGATCAGGAACAAGACAAGGTTGCCCACTCTCACCACTCTTATTCAACATAGTTTTGGAAGTTTTAGCCACAGCAATCAGAGAAGAAAAGGAAATAAAAGGAATCCAAATCGGAAAAGAAGAAGTAAAGCTGTCACTGTCTGCAGATGACATGATACTATACATAGAGAATCCTAAAGATGCTACCAGAAAACTACTAGAGCTAATCAATGAATTTGGTAAAGTAGCAGGATACAAAATTAATGCACAGAAATCTCTGGCATTCCTATATACTAATGATGAAAAATCTGAAAGTGAAATCAAGAAAACACTCCCATTTACCATTGCAACAAAAAGAATAAAATATCTAGGAATAAACCTACCTAAGGATACGAAAGACCTGTATGCAGAAAATTATAAGACACTGATGAAAGAAATTAAAGATGATACAAATAGATGGAGAGATATACCATGTTCTTGGATGGGAAGAATCAACATTGTGAAAATGACTCTACTACCCAAAGCAATCTACAGATTCAATGCAATCCCTATCAAACTACCACTGGCATTTTTCACAGAACTAGAACAAAAAATTTCGCAATTTGTATGGAAACACAAAAGACCCCGAATAGCCAAAGCAATCTTGAGAACGAAAAAAGGAGCTGGAGGAATCAGGCTCCCTGACTTCAGACTATATTACAAAGCAACAGTAATCAAGACAGTATGGTACTGGCACAAAAACAGAAAGATAGATCAGTGGAACAGGATAGAAAGCCCAGAGATAAACCCACGCACATATGGACACCTTATCTTTGATAAAGGAGGCAGGAATGTACAGTGGAGAAAGGACAGCCTCTTCAATAAATGGTGCTGGGAAAACTGGACAGGTACATGTAAAAGTATGAGATTAGATCACTCCCTAACACCATACACAAAAATAAGCTCAAAATGGATTAAAGACCTAAATGTAAGGCCAGAAACTATCAAACTCTTAGAAGAAAACATAGGAAGAACACTCTATGACATAAATCACAGCAAGATCCTTTCTGACCCACCTCCTAGAGTAATGGAAATAAAAACAAAAATAAACAAATGGGACCTAATGAAACTTCAAAGCTTTTGCACAGCAAAGGAAACCAGAACCAAGACCAAAAGACAACCCTCAGAATGGGAGAAAACATTTGCAAATGAAGCAACTGACAAAGGATTAATCTCCAAAATTTACAAGCAGCTCATGAAGCTCAATAACAAAAAAACAAACAACCCCATCCAAAAATGGGCAGAAGACCTAAATAGACATTTCTCCAAAGAAGATATACAGAATGCCAACAAACACATGAAAGAATGCTCAACATCATTAATCATTAGAGAAATGCAAATCAAAACTACAATGAGATATCATCTCACACCAGTCAGAATGGCCATCATCAAAAAATCAAGAAACAATAAATGCTGGAGAGGGTGTGGAGAAAAGGGGACACTCTTGCACTGCTGGTGGGAATGTGAATTGGTTCAGCCACTGTGGAGAACAGTATGGAGGTTCCTTAAAAAACTACAAATAGAATTACCATATGACCCAGCAATCCCACTACTTGGCATATACCCTGAGAAAACCAAAATTCAAAGAGAGTCATGTACCAAAATGTTCATTGCAGCTCTATTTACAATAGCCAGGACATGGAAACAACCTAAGCGCCCATCATCGGATGAATGGATAAAGAAGATGTGGCACATATACACAATGGAATATTACTCAGCCTTAAAAAGAAATGAAATTGAGCTATTTGTAATGAGATGGATAGACCTAGAATCTGTCATACAGAGTGAAGTAAGTCAGAAAGAAAAAGACAAATACCGTATGCTAACACATATATATGGAATTTAAGGGAAAAAAATGTCATGAAGAACCTAGGGGTAAGATAGGAATAAAGACGCAGACCTACTGGAGAACGGACTTAAGGATATGGGGAGGGGGAAGGGTGAGTTTTGACAGGGCGAGAGAGAGTCATGGACATATACACACTAACAAACGTAGTAAGGTAGATAGCTGGGGGGAAGCAGCCGCAAGGCACAGGGATATTAGCTCGGTGCTTTGTGACAGCCTGGAAGGGTGGGATGGGGAGAGTGGGAGGGAGGGAGATGCAAGAGGGAAGACATATGGGAACATATGTATATGTATAGCTGATTCACTTTGTTGTAAAGCAGAAACTAACACACCATTGTAAAGCAATTATACCCTAATAAAGATGTTTAAAAAAAAAAAAAAAAGTCACATACTTACTCTATGTGCCTTTTTTATTAGAACATAATAAGTGGCTTTTAATAGGTGAATTTTATGACAACCAACTACTAACCAACATCTGGCCTTTTGAGACAAATATTATATATTACTTGAGCGTGCTCCCCAAACAGGGGGTGTGAGTTTGAGGCTACGTAAGAACTCGGTATTTCTTGGGTATGTACAAATCAAAACTATCCAATACTAATACTGATCTATCTTTGAGCTTTAAATGTAAAGGGATTAAGAAACTTAAAGAGGTTGAGTAGGCATGACAAATGAAAGGCCATGTGGTATACTGCATTCTGAGACCAGATTTTCTGAGTTGGAATGCTGGCACAACTACTGTTTTTTTTAAAAAACTGACTTCTCTGTCCCTTAGTTTTCTCACCTGAAAAATGGGCACTATAGTAGTACTCAATGGACTATTATGAAGATTAAATTAATTACCGCTTGTAAAGCACTTAGAATGGTACCTAGCACATAATAAAGACTGGCATTCATTAAAAAGTAATACCTGTACTGTAAGATTCCAACTATGTGACACTCTGGAAAAGGCAAAACTATGGAGACAATAAAAAGGTCAGTGGTTGCCATGGTGGAAGAGAAAGGGTAAATAGGCACAGAGGATTTTCAAGGTAGTGAAAATACCCTATATGATGTTATGTGGATGGCTATGTGTCATTATACATGTGTCCAAATCTATAGAGTGTAAAACACCAAGAGTGAACGTGATATAAACTATGGGTAATTACGGTGTGTCAATGCAGAATCATCCTTGATCAAAAAATGTACCATTGTGGTGAATGATGTTAATAATGGGGGAAGCTATACATGTATAGAAGCAGTGGGTATATGGGAAAGCTCTGTCCTTTCCTCTCATTTTTATTGTTAACCTAAACCTTCTTTGGAAAAATTGTCTTTAAAAAAAGTTAAGTAACCAAGAATGACAAAATAAAGAGTCTGAACACCTATGGGAAAAACAAAGAAGGAACAACTGATAAGATAAAACCTCGAGAAACGGTATATGAGTGAAACTAATAAGTATGTAGAAGGGAAACACATTTTCTCAAACTATGTAGAATTCTTTTTTCTTTAACAGATTTATCTTCCTCATAAGCCTCTACCCTATTAGATGTAGGTAAGATGAGGAGGTGGTGGACACAATACAAAACTTGCCCATTAATTTTATCTCCAGCTTTTCTAATTTCAATTACCTTCTTCAGAAGATATTTTTGGATGAATGGTTAAACATTTAGATTTTCTCTTCTATCTTCTGTTGCTCCCATATCAAGAGCAAGGATGTCATGTATTCTCATGACAATGGCCAACGAAAGGCCAGAGATGCTGTGCAGTGTTCTCAGCCTGCAGTGTTTCTTCCCCTCTTGGGTCTATGTAGGAGCCCCAGTCATCCCTGAATCCTTGGTGATGTACCAGTTCCTCTTGGCCTTTCAGCAAAGGATGGCATCCACTGCTACTAACTGCTGACTGTGCCATTGCCTCTTACTGACCCCTGACTACTGCCCCCATCCAACCCTCACTAGGGTACCACACAATTACATTTCAATTCCCTAAAGACCGTGCACAGGTTGAGAAGCTCCAACATTCTCATCCCGGCTCCTCCCTCTGCCAGAGCTACTCTATTTGTCAAAGCCAAATTGCACATGGCACTGAGAAGAATGCTTGGGAAACTGAACCATTAGTTCTGGTGTTCTCCAATTTTCTCATGTCTTTCTAAGTAGTTCTTCAGCTCTCTGCCCTCATTCAAGATTAGGGATAATGAGGGCTTCATCATGTGATTTTCTTAACCTACCTGACCTTCCTTTGTTCTTCCTACATTCCTCTAAGGATGGAAGGGATGGAATTTTCCCCTTCCCACATGGTAGGGACTTCCTCATGGCATATCTTTAGGTCTAGCTACACCTGGTTTATAATAACCTTGATGCTTGAATTGGCCAGACCAGCTCTTGGTATACAGCAGCTGAATACAACTAGAAACCAGAGATTATCAGGTTCAAAAAAACATTGGTTTACTACTCTAAAAAGATACTTCTTAGATTAGAGAGATATTATCTTTCTAAAAGGAGAGGCAAGATGCCTGGAAAATTGGCACAAATTTATTATTTCTTCATCATAGTTCTTTGCATCTATGTAGTAATTCACAAGCTTTCAGAGAAGTTTCACATACTGTAACTCATTTTAACCTGATAACAATGGGATGACATAGGCAAAGTGGGTAGTAATAATCCCATTTTTATCAAAGAAGAAGCCAAGGCTCAGAGGAGTTAAGAACGAAGGGCAAATAAATAGGAGAGGTAGGTCTAAAACCCAGGGTTTCTGAACCCTAGTTTAGTTCCCTTCAGTATTCCATGCTTACTAACACTACATCCAAAAGTTTTTCCCTGCAGCCCTCTGCCCTGTAGGACAGCAAATTCCACATGCATAAGAGGAAACTCTTAAATGATCTCTTTAATACTTTGTCATCAACAATCTAAGAATATTCTACTTTCCATTGGTAAGGTTTCTATTGTAAAAGAAAATAATCATTAAAGCAACAGTTCATGAAAAGCAGTTTATTTCCTGCAGGTCTACTTGTATATTCTTTAAATATACATAATTAATAATTTCTAGTTACACAAAAGTCCATTTATAAAGTCATATTTATAAAAGCCATTCTTTTGGTGTTATGTCATATCATAACTTGTATATTAAAAATGGCCACTAAAATCTTATTTACTAAATAAAATGGTTATGAAGCAAAACAGAAGAGAGTATCCCCAAATAACTGTCAAATGCATGTTCCAAAAGAGATCCTTAAAATTGGCTCTTTTAATGATCAAGCCCTCCCTGCGCAGCATTCCTCTTCTCAGCCCTTTTATTTGTACACTCTTCTCATTCTACATACATCCAGCTAAATTGTAAGCTCCTTGGGGCCAGGGCCAGTGTCTTACTCATTGTTACCAACTTCCACTCCCCCCATCATCTGTACCCTAGTTCCCTGCATGTTATTTCCCACAGAATAGAGTTCAATGAATGTATGATTTCAAAAGATTCTATTCATGGAATACCTGGGAAGTTTGTCAGCATTGTTCCTAATTCTAGTTACACATATCCTCTTAAACTCTGAACCTTCTAATCTCCATTAAAAGTATTATTTTTAAAAGGTTGTATTCTTTCAGTGCAAAGGAACATATAACCTTTTTCACTTCTGCAGTCTCATAAAATCCCACCTCATCTACAACATATAAATAATTTTTTAAATACGCGAATTCATTTAACACCTTTTCATGCAGCCCTTCATCCCTTCTGCACAATCAAAATATTCATTTTATATTGGTACTTTTTAAATGTGTATATTCTAACCTTGTTACAAATATAATTTAAAGCAGATATATTATAAGTGAAATATTTGCTCCTGGGCATATAAGCAGACAAACCTTGAAGAAACGGGCAAAGGATCAACTACTTACAACATATTTAAGTAAACGAGATGAGAGCATTTAACAGACAAAATAATGAAGAGAGAGATACACCAAGTGTCCATGAGAACAGACATCCAAGACAAATCAGTGCCTCTCTACCAGTGATCAAGAAAGAATGGTTTCCTAATGGTGTTTGGTGTTTTCTCCAGGAATCAATAGAAAGACCCAATGCCAAGAAATGACTGATGTCTGATTTAATGGGAAAGGTGTTTATCAAGTTTTAGAACTGGAGGAGACCTAGAGATTTACAAGTTCAAGCCCCTATTTTAACTATGACAAAACAAATGCCCAAGCTTTGTATGTCAGGTCAGTGCTCCCCAAGCAGAGGCCTCCACACCAACTAGAGAGGAGTTTTGTTTTCTCTAAACTCCATGCTCATCTACAAATGGGATGTGTGGCCTCTTCTTGTCCTGACTTGTCTGAAGATACCACCTGTGAACTTTCAGAGCATCAGCCTAACCAGCAATGCTCTGGGTGTTTCTCTTGCAATCCTCACGGCCTTTCTTCATTTCCAAGGTCACATACTGAGCATTTGGCAGAGTCAGAAAGGTTTTATTTTAATTGTAAACCTCAGAATGTTTTTCCCCCATAGTAGCTCAGCAATAGTTTAGACACACATATCTAGGTAATTCTGTATTCATAAAGTGGCTCTTTGAACATAGAACATTTTACAATCATTTGAGGAAATGAAAATATCTTTATATTTATCTGTAAAAATAGCTAGCATTGACATCTGCCTTTTATAAGGCAGGGGCCCACTTCTCCCCTCAGAAGACTATCGTCAATATGCAGTATTTAAGTATCTCTTATATATACCCAGTGTTCACGTATATCAACACTAACATGGACTTACTCCCAGTAGGCATAAACTCTCTGTGAGGCATAGGTGGTCTATTTTCCTACTGCCCAATAACGAGAAATTATTTTAATGTCATTGAGGCAAATGGATCAAGGGAGGCAATTAATAAAACCTACAATGACAAATTTTACTCCTGCGATAGCACTGCAAATGTTAAATAATTATATCCGTTGACTGTTTCTGTATTGGCGATGTTGATGTCAAATTAGCCTCAGATGTGTTTCATTTGCATATATAAAATATTTAATGCTACTTGAGAGCTTAGCCTGATTTATTAGATAGTCTCTATTGAAACACTTCTATTAAATTTAATGCCATTTCCATACGTTGTTAGATTATATTTTTTGTGGTCTCCTAGTTTTTGCACAGTATCACTTTTTGCTCTGAAAATCTGGAGACAACCCTTTGAGATTTTCACATTAAAAAAAAAAAAATCACAGTGGTATTTGCTTTCTATAATCTGCTTAACAAGAGCTGTTTATTCTGACCTTAGTTTTTCTATTTCAGCTGTAAACAATGTTAATGTTTTTAAGCAAAATAACATATTGCAGATATATAAAGTAAATTACAAAATTTAGTAACCTCTATGAAAGTAGAATGGAGTATTCATAAGCACTAGAATCTATTCAAAAATATCAAATATTCTATCCCCTTTCATGTGCTAACACACATCCCTGGAATTGGTCAAAAGTTGCCATGAGTGAGCTCTGTAGTTCAAAAACAAAGGTTGAAGTACAGCTAAGCTAAGCGCCTGAGTGGCAGTCAGAAAATCTGGAAACTGTCTGGTCCAAGATTTCGCCACTTTTTTCCCCACAAATAGAACTGCATTCTCTCCCTAATAATTACTATGTTTTTGGTAGTACATTTTATCATATACAATTCATTTTTACAAAGCAAATCAGTACTGTTTGGCATCATGTACTGTTCTCACAACCTGAGATACCTAGTAAAAGCTTCGAAAGAAATGACACGATTTTATGTGAATTACAAAAAGAAAATGGGTTGCTGGATATTGAAATCACATCCATACAAAAATACATTTTAGATGTATTTCAATTATTCAGATAGTAGATGATGGAAAAATGTGTCTGCCTAGGGAAACAGAAATTGCAAATTTTCATGCAACGTTTAGGAAAGCTAACTAGAATATTTATCTAGAATAGGTCACTTAGGTGAAAGTATGTGAGCTCATTTAAGAAGTGAATAATATTTAACACATATATAATCACTAGTAGGAAAATACAAGGAAAAAAATCTTACTACCACTGTTATCTTATTAAACCTCACTTGTACACGATGTATCCATTCATTCAAATTAGCCACAGTACATATATTGGTTGTATATAGAGCAAATAGCAGTACCATAAATCACTATATTATTTAATATTAAAATACCTATACTACTGTAGACATTTTATTAATAGCAAAATATAATTTAATTTCAAGAAAAAGCATTTCCAGTTTAACTTTATAGTCATCAGTTATTATCGTATTAGATAGAGATTCTGATGCAGAGTTATTTGTATAATTTTAATATGGTCACATATTCTACTAGTTTATTAAATCTTTGAAGTAGCTAAGACTGTCTACATTTTTGTTGCAAAAGAAATTTTTGTTTTGGTAATTATCATATTTCTTCCTTCTTAGGAAGACTATGCAAGTACAGAAAAACACTTCCTAAACTTTATTTGATTTAAAAATTTCCTCCTGGGCTTCCCTGGTGGCGCAGTGGTTGAGAGTCCACCTGCCGATGCAGGGGACACGGGATCGTGCCCCGGTCCGGGAAGATCCCACATGCCGCGGAGCGGCTGGGCCCGTGAGCCATGGCCGCTGAGCCTGCGCGTCCGGAGCCTGTGCTCCGCAACGGGAGAGGCCACAACAGTGAGAGGCCCACGTACCGCAAAAAAAATAAAAATAAATTAAAAAAAAAAAAAAAAATTTCCTCCTGGGTATGCCTTAAAATGTGAATGATTCAAGTTTCAGATTTTTAATGCCCAAACAATATTATTGTAACAAAACGCTGGTATTTCAATGCATAGAAAATATGTACTTGAATACCAAAATGCTAGTATTGCTAACTCTGTGTATTAAAAATAAAAGAGAGATGGTCAACCTCTCCCCTTGTATGGACATTAACAAAAACCGTCCACATGCGTTTCCAAACACAGAGGTTGCTTTAGTGAATACATCTACGATTACACTTACGGGCAAGGGCACAAATGGCCTGTCAGGAAGATAGTATTTGTGACCATCATTGTTACCATTTTCAGCAGCCTGGAACTATGAAACTGCATCTGAACTATCAAACCCATTGCTCCAGTCTGACCGGTAGGTGGGTTCTTTTTTCTTTTCTTCTTTTTTCTAATCTGTACTCAGTTGCCAACACTTAAAAATTGTTAGATTTTGCATTGAAAGTCCATATTTTCCATGAAATCCAAACTTGTGGTTTCTCTCGAAAATTGCATTCCCACTTGGCAAAAAAAGCTGTCACCAGGACCCAACTGAGAAAGGGCTTGTGTTCCCCATGTGGCTACAGCTTGCACTCAACACACTTGACTCATTTAGATTAATTACTTGGGCCTAGGAGTGCATTAAAGTTTGCTAACCCCGAGCTATTCTGGTGTACTGGCTGAGAGCATGAGGGATGCTGGGGTGTGTGTGGAGACTACTGCATCCCTATTAATCTGAGTGTCCCTGTTTACAGTGTTCTGGGCAGAGGTCTAGGAAAATCCATTGTTGAAAAGTAGGTATTAGTCTATGTCATATTATATTATAACCCTGTTATTTTCTACCCCTCTCCTTTTTCCTATATTTAATGCAGTGGAAAAAGTTAAGCCTCTCTTCCCTGCTTTGGAACAATCAAAACAGGCATCTAGAAGCCCACCACTCATTCCAAGCAGGAAATAATTTTGCTATTGTCATTACTTTTGTAAGGTCATATTCCTATTCTACCCTTCCTTCCAGAAGATAAATTCCACATAAGTTGTTCTCAAAGGTTTCAAAGACAGCAGCATTTGCAAAATACAAATGCATAAAAAAAGAATTAGAGCCAAAATAGTTTACCATATGTCTGAGTCCATTTGAGCTGCTATAACAAAAATACCATAAACTGGGTGACTTATAAACAACAAGCATTTATTTCTCACAGTTCTGGAGGCTTTGAAGTTCAAGACCATGGTGCAGGCAGATGTCAGGTGAGGGCCTACTTCCCAGTTCATGGACCTCACCTTTTACCTGTGTCCTCACATAATGGAAGGAGCAAGCTAGCTCTTCTGGGGTTTCTTTTATATGGGCACTAAGCCCAATCATGAGGGCTCTGGCCTCATGAACTAATCACCTCTCAAAGGCCTTACCTCCTAATACAATCACCTTTGTGGTTAGGACTTCAACATATGGATCTTGAAGGCATAGAAATATTCAGACGGTGGCACCATATTTTCTTTATTTTTACTATTCTGATCTCTATAACATACAGAAACCTGTCATTTTATAAGCTACCTCTTGGAAATAGTATTAAAAATTAGAAAGATAATCAGCTTCCTAATTGGATCTTATGCAAAGAAGTAAGTCTCACCAGTTCCCTACCCCACTCTCATCCCCATAACCACCATTATACCTAGTGCATCTCCCACTGTAGCATCCCCAGAGTTCAGGAAGTATAATGCATAGGGTAAGGGAGAGATTCTTGGTAAGAATGAGACAGAAATAATCTCTCAGTGTCCCAAGAGCACAGGATGGGCAAGCACCAGTAGTATAGGAGCTGGTTGGGAAAGGCATTAAGAAACAAGGCCTGTTTTTGCCAGATCCTCTCCCTGGGACCCAAAGTAACTACTGAGTGTCTCTGGCTATTGGTCCTAAAGATCATGTGAGGTAGAGACAGACTGAGGTACTGATATCCACACCTGAAATTCCATCACCAAGATTAAAAAGCAGAACCATAAGTGGTGAACAAATAATACCATTTTCTATGGTATGACTATCAGTCTAATAGTAACACTGCCACACTTAGGGTATTACATCAAGTTCCACATTTTGATATATAGCTACTTTTCTAACTGATAAAATATAATCATTGGTAAGAAAATATATAGCTGTTAAGGTAATTTTTTAAAGATGGGCAATAGATTTAAGGAAAAATACAGTTTATTGTGAGAATAAATCAGAAACACACCAGTTACCCCAACTAAAGCATGAACGAAAGTAAAAATCAGGGGAGATTTTATTGAAGACAAATATTGGAAATTTTAGAAATTTGATACCTCAGATTTAATTTCCTCAATACTGGATGAAGACACTACTTGGAATAATACTTTACTGCATAGCTTAGAATTTGTAGATTGAGTTTCTTTTTTGATGTGATTGACCCCCAAAGCTTTCAAATATAATTGGCCAATAATCAGCTTTATCATTTATACCTGTTTCCTATGCTCTATCAAAAAGCTGATAATCAATTAAAATTAACACACAATCACAAATAAGAAGTCACATTGTGTTTGACTAGATTCCATGCTCCAAGCAGCAACTAATGGGTAATAATGATAACTCATTTTATGTGAGATTCAGTGAAAAAATAAAGGAATCATATATGCTTAAATGTATATCAATATTATTTTTATTCCCTTATTTTAAAATAATAATGTCTTAAAATTAACAAATGGAATTTTAAAAAATACCAACTTAAGGGGATACCTTCAAAAGTGTATACATTAAAGGTTTATTTAACGTAAAAAATATACAACTTTTATAACCCTAAAAATCTGTTCATTTTGCTTTTGCCTCTCTCAAAGAAAACAAGCAATGCAAACACCAAACTTTTAAAATTCCTTTGAAAGTTTTACATTGAAACCAGAAATAACACAGAAGCAAACAGAAGCTCAAATAAAAGTATTCTAATAAGAAAACCATAATGAATTTATACAATTTACTTTCTTTTCAACCAAATTCACTGATAAATATATGCACAGAAAATTTTCAACTTTTGAATTTTTTTGCAGGTGTGATTCTACATCTGCAATTACTTGGTTTTAGAAAATCTATATTTGTGAAATGAGCTGTTCTTCTAATTAGAAAATCACACTCAGGACAGGTGCACCTCATTCCAAGGACTGAACAGCCATGTAGCTACTTAGCAGCAAGAACAAATCTATAATTGAAATCCTTCCTTTGAAATGTTAAAAATTCTCCTGATTCTAGGCATAGCATGCAAAACAAAGATCATCAGACCATAAATGGGAATCTGAGCTTCTAATAATCATAGAGTTTTATTGCTACAGATGAGGAAACGGAAGCACACTGTCTTGTCCAAAATGGCATCAACGTGAATCGGTCAGAGAAACAACTAAAGCATGAAAGGAAGTAAAAATCAGGGAGTTGGCAGAACAAGAATTCAAGTGTCCTGACTCCAAGTAAAATGCTTTCCTCTAAACAAATTTCTCTTATAATGCTATTTCAAGGGAAGAAGAATATTGGGGTGGAGTGGGAGACACAGAGAGAGGCATCTGAATAAATTGGCATTTTACACGAGCTTATTTTAATGTGAGCTCCTGACTGATTTAAATCCCAGATTAACTTTTCTCTGTATGGATGCTGTTATGCCGAAGTTTCTCAATCCAAAGACAATATTAAAAAGTTATACTTTAAAGAAACAAACAAGTTCTTACAAACAAAAAAAGCAGTAATAACCTCAACCAAAGCAAATTATAGTCTTAAGAACTACAAACATATGTATAACTAATGTGCCTTCCCCAAGTAATTGCCTGCATATGTAAACGTGTACATCTAAATCCAAAAACCTGGGCAGCTGTAAAATAAGACTGGGTTTGTTTTTGTTGTTTGTTTACATGTTTTTCAGTTTCCTTGCTTTGTGTGCCATACCTCATGGACACAGCATATCTGTGGGCAGAATCAGATCAATGGCCAGGTAAGCCACTGCTCTAAATCTAACAGAGGGACCAAGTGCTATTTCGAGTATAGTTGGGGAAAACAGTTGAAGCTATTCCCTGGATATCATCTCTCTGTTTAAAGTTATTCCCTAAATTAGTGTGCTTCTGATTAGAGCAGTGTTTTCTTTTTTCTATCTGTATCTCTCCTACCCATTGAAAATATTTCCAGAGATTAATGGCACATAATTTCTATGCTACAGACAGAAACACCTAGTATTAGTACTGTTTCTTGTAGTTCTAGTAGGTCTTCAACATTTACTGCCTGAAGGTGATGATTTTGTTAAGCTATTATTTCAAGACCCTAAGGTGTGGCAGGAAATAACCCCTTCCAATAGATCACTGCCATTATCTGTAAGGAGAGCCATTTACTAAGAAAAAAAATACATTTTTAAAGGACATCAGATGTATTATATTGAGTTCAAGTTGTATCTTAAAGAATCTAACTTTAAAAAAGGAAAGTTATTTAAATCAATTTGTTACAAGCAAGAACAAAAATATCTACCACCCAATATCGTAAAATAAAGGAAGCCTGAGTGACTCACTGTGACCAACAATTGGATCCCCCTGTATGTGTGCACTGTCTCTTCCCTCCCCCTCCTCCCTCTCCCATCTTTCTCTCATTATCCCCACACAATGCTAATGCTACCCCTGACAAGTAAGTGATTAGGTAAGGGAAAAATTCAGACAGCTTCTCTGCAATATGAAAACAAACAATTGACTGGTTGTATTCAGTCAATAATTTGTCAATTCAGGGTTGCATAAACCAAAATGGCTTGAGAAAACTAATCTTATCAGAGATTAACTGCATAGTCAGTTCAACCAAAATGCTCTAAATATTTCAGTCTAATTATATCACACTGCCTCTCCTGGAATTTTACTTTATTATAAATGTACTATGCTACAAAGTGTCCTATTTACATTGTATAGAACGTGTCATGGAAAAATACAAAAGCAGCTCTTCCCAGATGCTTGTGACTAATAAAATAATATTGTATAGACTTTCCTTTTATGAGTACCATCTATTGTTCAGATGTTACAACTAAATTAATTTCATTTCTTATTCCTACCTTTGGCAGACACTGCTCCTTGGCTACCTAATGGCAATTTCCCTCTTCTTCCTTGTTAAATGTACCCCAATTTTGTTTAGGTATCAAATAACCTTATCCTTCATGGTTGGGAGCGGAACAGTGATTAGTTTAAGCCCACCAGGGTAACTCCGTTCTCCTGGCTATGGTCAACATAGGCGTGTCTGCAGACCCAGCCACCGACCAATGAGTCCGATGTAAGATTCCAGGAAAAGTTTTCTTCTTCCCTACAAAGGGAAATGTAACAGAAACTCACCCTCTCATGTGTTCGGGCAATGTTGAGTGAGATACAAGAATAAAGTCACTGAATTAACCAATCATGAAAGTTCCATCCAATTTACTTCTTATAAGATAATAAAATGCCCTTTATGTTTTAGCCATATTTTAAGATGAGTTTGTTACTTGCAGCCAAAATCATCCTAGCTAATATGCCACCCTTTAGAACAAGAAAAAAAATAAGCATTTGTAGATTATTTCTTGCCTTACACAGGAATTGGCAGCATATAAATAATTTAATAAGGGGTACTGGGTGAATGTGAGAATATGTGTTAATGCTTTCACAAACAAAGAATACAGCCACTTAAAAATCTAGCCACAGGTTGACTTATTTGAAACATACCTTCAAAAGTCTTGAAATAAAGCTATATTTAGTCCATAGTCTTTTTCAAAAGACCAGGCTATTTTTATATGTAAATTTCAGGATCCCCATTCCCTCAAACACAGTCTGCAAAATAACACAACAGGGTTAACAGGAAACTTCATATTTTTTTGATCAAACAGTTGATTTTGTAGTGAGAATGTTTTTGGCAATTTAAACTGAACTACATCTCAGATTTAAAATGCAGGAAAGTCTGAACCTCTCTAAGCAGGCTCACCATTTTCTCATCCATTTGGAATATAATGCACAGGTGTGCTTTGAAGTTTATAAACCGTGCCTCAGTACTTTTAAAATAACTTCTGGAAAATTTAAAAAGGAGAGAGTGTGAATCAGCTCATGCTCAGGAAGACGGGCCATGTTCATCATGTTTACTATTATGACATATTAGATTATTTTCTTTCAGCGCTCGAAAGGCACACGCTTTCCAAAAGGGAAATACAGTTCTTTATATTTGGTTCACATAATCCAGACCTGCAGTGTCAGTGCCTGAAACAAATTACTGTTTATATTAGAAACTTAGTT
Organism: Phocoena sinus; assembly: GCF_008692025.1. Lineage (NCBI taxonomy): Eukaryota > Metazoa > Chordata > Mammalia > Artiodactyla > Phocoenidae > Phocoena > Phocoena sinus. Next base: position 37,276,864 of record NC_045769.1, read on the forward strand.
TAATAAATTAGGTCTGGTCTATGAACTGTCAAAGTCCTTATAAGTCTGCAATTCATATATAACAGATGCCTTTTCCATGACTCTTAACTAGAAGTGGCCAACGTGATTGCTTCCTCCTTGCCATTACTACATTCTGTAGGTTTAGTTATCTACTGCCCACAGAGAATTAAAAACAATTTGAGAGGGCATCTGGAATAAAGCACTCCAAGAGAGAAAAAAAAAAATCTTTCCATATACAATAACTTTCTGTTTAGGTCAGAGAATTATTCAATAATTGGCACTTGTTTAAATAGACCATTCAGGATCAGTTTGGTTTTCCAATCTCAGATTGAGTTACAGGACTTTTTTTTTTTTTTCAAACTCACTTTTTCAAGCCCTAATTTCCAGCATATTTGTGGCACCGTGGTGATTAACTGACTAGCTAATTTTTGTATAAGATACAAACACATTTTTCAAAAGTGTTGTAAATAATTCACTAATTTTTCCACAGATTGTTTATAAATTATGAATTTTAGCTTACTTGCCCTAGTTTAGAAAATATACCGGTAAAACAGGGGAGCTGAAAGCAGTAATTTTAGTATATGAATTTATACAATTTAAATTTCATGAGAAACCTGGGTTCTTCCATCTTTCATGCTACTTCCCTCACAAGCAACCTTTTAAGAGTTGGATCAAGAAATCTGTGCCTGTCACTTATGGTAACTCCGCCTCTCGTACTGGTTGACTCAATACAGGAACAGTTGTTGCATAAAAAGTTAATAATGATCCACATCTACAAAGATTAAATAATAAGGCCATGGAAACATCAATTCACATCAACACATTAATTCAGACATATGGACACTTTTTAACTGCTAGGCTTTTTTTTAAGCTCCACTTTGAAATGTTATGTTATAATGTGTTTTGTTTAGAGTCATTTGTTCAGCAAATCCTCAGTTCTGGAATATCTATGCAAAGGACTACTCAAGACTATTGTATCCGCTCAGATCTGAAGAACTAGACAGAGAAGGTACTCAGTGACATTTTAACATTTATGTCCAGTAATACATTAACATTTCAATAAAAGAAAAGTTATTCTTGGTGTAAAATGAGACGACTTCCTTAGAAAACCACCACTGCCACCAAAAAAGTCTGTCGAGCAAAGTTTTTAGATCTCATAGGTTTAAAGGTAGCTACTGCAGATTGCTTTTAGTATGAAAATATTAGCCCATTAGTGTAATGAAAAGCAGGTAAACAATTATCAACGTCTTTACCAGCAACACAGTGATTGTGAGCATGTAATACTATTTTAAATTTCACTCTTGTTCTTCGATCTTTCAAATGATTATAGTTTTCCTGGAGTGAAAATAACTTAAACTTACTAGACTTTTTAATATCTTTACAGCCAAACTGCTACAATTCTCACTTTGCTAATCTGTAATTCTCACAGAAGAACTGGCAGCGTTACCCGGCCTTTCGCAGGGACCCTGAAGTGAAATCACTTAAAACTTCCTCTATTTTAATTTCAAATGATATACTCTGTATATAAACCACACAGATATGCTCCATCAAATACACAGACGTGTACCTGCGATGTTAACATTTCTTCCTGATGCCATCGGACCGTGGACAGTCGTGCACTGCGGAAGCACTGGTTTCTTGTAGAACAGGTAGAGAGCTTAGATTTCAATAGCTATTTACCCTCATCTTACCTCTCTAAGGCCCAAGTATTTTAGGTAATTTGACAGAGATGCCACAGCTGGGTAGGGGCAGAGTTTGGATTTGAATTTGCACCCACTTAACTGTTTTTCAATCCCGGTTGCCCATTAGATCACCTGCAAAGGTTTGAAAAACTAACATTTTAGCCCGTCTCTACATTCTTAGTTGATCTGGGGTGAGCCCAAGTCTTGGGTATTTTGTCACATCCCTTTGGTGTTTCTGGTATGGTTTAAAGTTAGAACCACTGGACCCCCTGCTCTTTGTATCACAATTTTATGTTTCAAAAGATCAGAATTATATTTCCAGATTTATCATCATCCTTTCACAGTCTCTTCTCTAAAAGCAGTTGACAAATGTATTTGAATATTCAGAGAATGAAGCTGAAATTTTATAAGTAAAAACTTCATTTCATAAAATCCAACTGTACAAGACCCTTGAGGAACTAGACTATGGCTACTGCACTCCAGTTTGAATAGACACAAACTAATCACAAGAAAATATTTATAGGTGTTTTTAAAAAGCAAAATCAAGGGAGAGAAAACATCTAAATAGAGGATAAACAAATATATAGTGAAACTCAATATCTATTTTCTCCTAGAAATCTAGGAATATAATTTAAAATATTTTACTATAATAATGATATTAAACATCTTTTCCAAACTAATAGTGAATTCAAAAAAACGGATGGAAACCAAAATCTTTCATATAGATTAGCCATAATAACAAGATACAATTTTTTGCCTAAAAAAATTGCACTTCTCTCCACCGTCACGACCATACATATTTTTTAAAATTCTTTAAAATATCCTGTGTCAGTGAACATTTTAGGAAACTTGGCATTCTCATACTCTGCTGATGATAATGTAAATTGATACAACATTTGCCCCTTGGAGGCTGTGGTGCTTACTTTTATGTGTTAACTTGACTGGGCTGTGGGACATTGAGAGCTGGTTAAACATTAATTCTGGGTATGTTTGTGAGAGTATTTCCAGAAGAGAAGAGCATTTGAATTGGCAAACTGAGTAAAGCAGATGATTCTCCCCAATGTGGGTGGGTATCATCAATCCACTGAGGGTCTGAATAGAACAAAAAGGCAGAGGGAGGTTGAATTCTCTCTCTCTCTCTCTTTCTCTCTCTCTTTCATTCCCTCTTTTTCTTTCTCTCTCCCAGAGCTGGAACATTTATCTTTTCCTGTCTTGGAGATCCTGGTTCACAGGCCTTCAGACTGATTGGATTTTCCAACCCTAGAACTACACCACCAGCTTCTCCGGGTCTTCAGCTTGCAGATGGCAGATCATGAGACTTCTCAGCCTCCATAACTGCATGAGCCAATACCTTATAATAAATCTCTTTATATATAGGTATACCATATATATATATATATATATGATATACACACACATATATATGTATATCTCCCAGATTTTGTCTTGGGATTAATGTTAGTTTATCACAATTTACTCAGCATTTAGAATGTTACCGATATTGCTCCCTGGAGACAAAGGCCTAAAGACTCATGAGAACAGGATACCCAACCAAGGGCTCACAGTGAGTCAACCAGGCTCTCAGACTCCGGTAGAGAAAAAGGAATATTGAGTGCCTACAATAAACTAAGTTGTGGACTCGACATTTTTCATCCATCACCTACTTTACTCCTTTCTGCAACCCTATGAGATACGTATTATTATCCCAAATTTTCATTTTACAGATGAAAACACTGAGGCTCAGAGCAGTTAATCACTTTACAGCTAGTGATCCAAACCTATGACTCCAAAATCTGCGCTCATTCCCAATATCTCTCTATCCTCCCTGCAGCAGTAGAAGACCCTTTGATGCCTAACATCAACGAATAACTAGAAATTTTTTATATTTTGGAGGCCAAATCGAGATTTGGATCAAAACGTCATCATTTTGCAGTGGCACCTGGGAGCCAGTAAAGATTAAAAGGAACAGCTGTGTGCAGCCAAAAGCTTCCATCAGAGCAGCTGCAAGTGCTCACCTTACCAGCCTCCAGGTGTAAGGAAAGGAGCATGTCATCAAACCCTCTGGGCTCATGGGGGCAAAGTCTTAGATGAGTGCAAATCATTCCTTCTCAAATCATTTGATCTATATCTGATACTTAAGATATCTAATACATGAAAATTTACAAACCCAAGGGACATTAAAGGAAAACTTGCTGTTTCTACAACGTTAAGTGAAACAAGGCTGATGTTTCTACACCGTCTTGGTTCCAGATTTTAACCTAAAGCCAAAAATATAAGCAAAGAAAAATACCAGTGCTTAGAATTTAACATCAGCTGGCAGGAAAGACCATTTTAATTAGTCTCCATTTGCAGCTCATGACATCTTTTATGTTTCTTAACATTTCTGATATAGGCCTGGAAATTTAGATGAAAACAGCCTCTCCAAAAATATGGTTATTTCTGATTGCACATACTTCGCACACTCCAAATGTTTATTGTACTCAAAAATTAAGTGCAGCTAAAAACAAAACAAAGTGCAACGAGTCCATATTCTATTTTTAAACACAATTTTGATTGTATTTAATGGTATTATTCCACTTAGAATAGTCCAATAAAAAACACTGGAGGATCTAATAGTGATTCTACTAAATTATACAGAGTCAATGACTACTGATAAAAAGAATCAGTGTTTTACCCATGTGTCTAACAGTTTACTTTCCTAAAACAATAGAACTCCCCTTAGGATTCTCTTTTAAGGATTCAAATTTCATTTTTCTAAATACTGTCTCCCAGTAGTGCTATGGGACAAAGAAGTCTTCGGTAGCTCAGGCTCAATTGTCAGAGAAAGGTGAAGAAAGTCTTCCTCAATGCTGAATGTCACAGGGTTAGAAGCTTCCAGCATAAACATCCTTTCTAAAACATCTCTTTAAAGGAAAAATATTTTAATTTCTCTGAAATGCTAATATAGTGGAATAAATTGATCGATGTCCACAATGTCCCACCTAACACTGCAATGGTTCCTGAGGGAACAGGACACAAGGCGAGTACATTCCGATAGGAAAAGCACATTGTGGTACCACAGTGAAACCTGAGAAGGAGCAGCCTTTTTTTTTTTTTTTTTTTTTTTTTTGCGGTACACGGGCCTCTCACTATTGTGGCCTCTCCCGTTGTGGAGCACAGGCTCTGGACACGCAGGCTCAGCGGCCATGGCTCACGGGCCCAGCCGCTCCGCGGCGTGTGGGATCTTCCCGGACCGGGGCACGAACCCGTGTCCCCTGCATTGGCAGGCGGACTCTCAACCACTGCGCCACCAGGGAAGCCCAAGCAGCCTTTTTTTTTTAATTGATGAGTAAGAGACTGTAAACACACGTTCCTCATTTGATATTATAGTTTAAGACCAGACTGCAGGTGCTTCATTTAAATATTTTTCTTTTTCTTTCTCTTAACTTTCTATATTGGTAATTACTTTGTTGTTTTATTTAGCATTAATCTCCTACACCCATATTTCTTTGTAATGCTTTAAGCATTCTTCTTTCTTCAGCTTCTTTAGATGTCCAAGTCATCAACAGATTCAAGGCTATCTGAACACTCTTGAATGATACCGAGTATACTCACCTGAAATAGTCTTGGAATGACTCTGATGGTAGAACTTTAGAGTGCTTTTTGTATAAATGAGAATCGTTAATGATGTGATTTTCCTATTGCTAAAAAATAGGCAGCATTGTACCATTTTCTATTTTCACATGTCACCAACATTTTTCAAAATTTTAATTGTAAGTCTGAACATGTTCACAATGGTAAAAAGTAAAATGAGTTCCTAACACAAACCTCAAATGAAAGTCTATAATCTTTGAAATAACTTATAGAAAGTGAATCATGCTACTTTATTCATTTTTAGCTTTCTTGGTGCTATAATTGTAAATACTTAAAAGACAGCTGGTAGAAACCGACTCCAAATGGGGAATTTATACTTTACATTTTAGTTAAATGAGTTATTTTAAACTTTGATCCCATGTTTTCTCAAACACCTAGGCACAGCTCTTGTTAAACTTTGATCCCATGTTTTCTCGAACACCTATAGGCACAGCTCTTGTTAAACTTTGATCCCATGTTTTCTTGAACACCTATAGGCACAGCTCTTGTTAAACTTTGATCCCATATTTTCTTGAACACCTAGGCACAGCTCTTGTTTGAGTTTTCACTGAATTCCCTTCTCAAACAACACTAACTGAATGATGAAATATTTTAATGAATTCAACCTCTAAGCAATTTCTAAATGCAGCATCTAACCAGGCTCTTTAGATTGTGTACTTACTTATAATAAAATGAATAGCTTAGTTTTTGTTTAGCTGCCATTTTCTGTTTTTATTTTAAAACACTGAAAGTAAATAATTGGATGCTGCTTCTCTCCTGGTTATATCTTTGAATTCCCAAAATCTTTATCTTATTATATGCATAATCAAGCTCAACATCATGTACCAGCCCCTCAAGTCTCTCATTCTACAAAGCGTAATTCTTGCATGAAAAAAAAAAAAAGATTCAGAGAAAACTGTTATGGAAAATATTAATATATCATTAATTCTCACCCTTGTTTGTATCTGTTTGGAGCAGCATTTTCATAGTTTATTGCCCTGTTCACTAATATTCAACCACTATCACCTATCCTAAAAGAGAATTATAATTATGTATTTTTGGTTAATAAAAAAAGCTTTAAAAAGAATCATTACGCTGTGTCCCTGAGATTACAGGGAAATGGGTAATGTCCCAAGGAAAATAAGGAATCAAAGCCGAAGATATACATGATGAATCTGTTTCATTTATTTACTTCAAGGCATGTCCTACCTTGGTCTAAAAAGTGTTCGTGGCAGCTTAAAATATTATATGGCAGAAGGTCTGGATTCACTGTGTTAAACCACTATGAATTGGCAGAATTAAATGGACAATGTACCCGCTTAATTCAAATCAATTCAAAAATTTTTTGAGCATTTTTATAAAAGGCACTGTTACCTCTAGAATATTAAAGTTTTCACAAAAGAAGAAAAGGTAAGTGACCATTCCTGCTCATACTTACTTAGTCTGAAGTCCAACAAATACATGTTAAAAAGTAACTGTATGTTAGTCCTACCCTGGGGACCCTCAGACAAATCAGACAAGGTCTCAGTTTTAAGGAAACCACAGCGTAGGGGAAGGAGATGGATGAGGGATCCCATTGCAGTTGTTCTGACATATTCTACTTGCTGGGATAAAAATAACTCAGAACAACCGCAATGGGATCCCTCATCCACTGGTAAACAACAATAACGCAAGACTTCATAGGAGAAATATAAAGAAAATAATCAAGTAATGAAAAATACTTGAGTAATGAAAAATAACAGGAAATAATGTGTCAGCTATGCACAAATAATCTAAGTTTTACATGTTTTATCTCAGTTTAACTCTCAGAGCAACTACAATTGACAGGTAAAGAAACTGAGGCACAGAGAGGTTCAGTAGCTTCCCCTAGGACAGAAAAGGACAGAATTAGGATACGAATGTAGGAATTCTGTCTCCAGGGATGGTGTATCTAACCATACTCCATCTCAAAACACAAGGAGATTGATGGAAGGAAAGATCACGATCGAAAGAGGTCATTGGTAATGGTTCTTGAAGGAGCTGGCATAGTTCATTCATTTAGCAAGTATCTATTGAGTATCAGTTGGGCACAAGACATTATGCTAGATCCCAGGGATACACTGGCAAATAAATAACAGAAATACATTGGATGGGTCAACTGGATGGATAGGTAGTATGTTAATAAAAAGAGATGAAGCAGGGTTGGGATGAGGAAGAAAAAGTCATCCCTCTGTGAAAGGCACTAAATTTGCAAATGCACTAAAATGGGAACAAGTGGCTGCTCCTGCATTTAACTTCAGGAAATATGTGAATTAAATTTAAATTCCATTTTAAGCGAAAGGAGGAGTGGGAAGCAAAAGAAATCTTTGGACCTCATGGTTGGCAGCCTCTTAATAGCCTTAAATAATACCCACCTCCTGATATTATGCAACCCTGTCCTTGAGTGTGGTCAGGACTGTTTGACTCACTTGTAATGAGTAGAATATGGTGGAACTGAAAGGTTGTCACTCCGGATATTAGGTTATAAAAAGACTGTGTCTTCCATTTGGGGTTTTCTCCCTCCCTCCTGGACCACTCACAGTGGGGAAACCAGCTGCCACATCATGAGACAGCTTGTGGGGTGGTTCATGTAGTGAAGGACTAAAATCTGGCAACGACCAGGTAAGTGTAACTGATAGTGGATTCTGCCCCCTTGTCGCTGGCTGACCAAGTCTCAGATGAGACCCCAAACCCAGCTGACAGTTTGACCACAACCTCCTGAGAGAATTGAGTCAAAAGCTCCCAGTTAAACTGCACTCAGGTTCTTAACCCACAGAAACTGTGAGATAATAAATATTTTTTGTTTTAACCTGCTGTTTTGGAGTAATTTTTTACTCAGTCATAAATAACAAAGCATCTTCCCACAGCCTCTGCGTGTAATATTGCATTTTGAACCATCCATACACAGATTTTTGTTATAGAATCCTATTTCATACACAATCCTTACCAAGATGGAAGGAAGGCAGTAAGGAAGGAAAGAAGGAAAAGTGGGAGAAGCGTAGGCAGGAAGGAAGGGAGGAAGGAAAGACAGAGGGAGGGAGGGAACAAAAGATATGGTAAAGACAGCTCTGAGCATATCCTCTCACCCAGAGGGAAACTCTGAACTTAAATGTATGAGACTGTGTATGCAGAGTCTGCCTGGATATGAGCTGTACCTACATTTTGTGGGTCTGTATAGTGTTCCTGATACTTACCTAGCTTCTATTTATTATTTTCTGTTTTGCCATGCTTGCACTTTGAATTGGGTGACAGCGTTGGTTGAATCAATTTGAAAGTATGGCCATTCCCTTAGTCGACATTTCTTCATTTAAGATTGTTGCTTCTTAAATAATCATTTGATTAATATTATCTGTGGCCCAAAAGTTCGATTAGAGATACACCTCTTTTATAGACAATAAACAACATGTAACAATTGATGTAACCCAGCATGTATGGGTAGTTAAATTGGGCATTATTTTTTATCTCCTTTCAAACTGCAGAGCAGGCAGAACAAAAGACAATAAACAAGTCACTTTGTATGGCTTTTGTGGGACTCGGAAAAAATTTTTGACTTAATGGGAACTGATGCTTTGTTGGAAGCCTTGCAAGAGAAGCAATAGAAGACTCACATGGTAAGTGCCCCAAACATATTTTCTCAAATGACAGAGTCACATTTAACTCGAAAATTGGGTGGTAAAGGTCAGCTTGTAATGTAGAATTAATAGGTGGTATCTCACTAAGACTCTTCACCTCCTTCCTTGAGAAAACTTTCAAGGTTTCTACAGATAAAGAAAAAGGACTCAAGGACCAGAGACACCTCAAATATGTAGGTGACACTGTCATATTTTGCTTACGCTAAAGACCTTGAAGCAATGGCGAAAGAATATAACAGAAGAGCAAAGGATCTGGATCATTATATAAAAGAAGCATATATGCAAAATCACATCAAGTACATACATTCAAAAGGGAAAGCTGGCTGCAAAAAAGATTAGGCTTTGCAAAGAAGTGTTTGTTGAGGCCATATGGCGCACATTGTTACAACCCAGAAAGGTTCAGAAAGCAGAACAGACCCTTGTTAGAGTCTCTGGGAAGCTGAAAATGAAGAGTTTTCTACGGTTAAAGAACTATCTACTAGAAAGAGAGAGATGATACTAGCACACTCCTGGTTTGGGCAACAACAGCAAAAGCACACATATTTAACCCTGAGAGAAGATAAAATTTGTGTAATACAATAAAAAACACTTTGGGTATGGTATAGTGTGAAGAGACAAAAGAAAAACTGGTATTAGCAGAACAAGGTAGACAATTACTAGGAAGAAAAATATCTGGCCTTCTTTGGAGATGTAACACATTAGAGGTATAGGATAAGCCAGGTGAATAGCCCTTTCCAGTAGGTTCGAAGAAACCAGTTAGGTCCCTTCTTGAACTCAGATCTAAGTTTTTGTAACTTTATGTGGATGAGAATCAGCAAAGCACATAGAGCATAGATGCAGACTCAACAATTGTCTTATATTCTAGGATAAGGCTGGATGACAGATTTCTTTTAACCACTCCTACCCTAGACTTGTACCATTACTGCTTCCCCCTTGGAATCAGAGGCATAATGAAAAAAGCAATCTCAGATGAGTCAAGTTATTTCTCCACCTGATTATTTTCTAATTGTCTCATATGATTTTTAAAAATTTTTATTATTATTTTATTCTTTTGTTGAAGTATAGTTGATTCACAATGATTCAGGTGTACAACAAGGTGATTCAGTTATAATATATGTATCTATTCTTTTTCAGATTCTTTTCCATTATAGGTTATTACAAGATTTGGGATATAGTTCCCTGTGCTGTACAGTAGATCCTTGTTGTTTATCTATTTTATATATAGTAGTGTGTTCTCATGTGATTTTTGATGAGCAGAGTTCTGTATCTTAAAAGTTTTTATTTCCCACAGTTCTACATATAAAAAATAAAGGTGTTCAATAAATATTGCTCAATTGTGGGTTTTTTTTTTCCCTGTAACAGTAACCATGTTTGCTTCTATTTCCTGAGAGCTTCTACTGTAGCACATATCATAGTATGTTGGTGCTAAACTATTACATAGGAAGTGCTGTGGTAACCATGTTTCTGCACTATGGAGGAATCCTTGTTTTCGCTCACATCCAAAATGGATTCACACTTCCCACCACTTGGAGCAGATCCTGATACCTTTTGTTGGTCCAGCATAGGCAGAACATAAAGGCAGAGTCCAGGAAACAGGGGACACACAGTATACAGGGGGTTGCTCTCTGCCAGGCAGTACTTCGTTTCTCTAGTGAGCTCACTCTCTCCCCTATGACCACTGATGCTCTCATCACATTTCCTTCTGGGCCACTTCCAACAAGTTTCAGACCTCTCAAACATCATGAGAAGATAGAAGCCATCAGCTGGGAACTCCCCCATCTTTCCAACTACAAATCTTCCTGTCTCTTCTTTCTCCCTGCACCTTACCCTCCTCCTCCCCTCTCTCCACTGCTTCCAGACCCTCATGATTGAGGATGTGTCCTTCCTCTTGCCAAAGTCCAGGGCCTCCACATTTGTTCTGGATCCCACCCTCTCATACCTTCTTACCTTTTCCAGAATTTTCCTCTTTCAGTTATTTCCTCTATCATCTGAATCTTCAAATTCTCCACCTCTGCAAAGTCATTACCCTGAGCATCAAATTCATGCTGGTGATTGCATTTTAACCAAACTCCCAATGACACCTTCAACTCTAGCTTCCACATCACTTCTGTTTCTTTTATAGCCAAGAATCTCAAAAAAAAAAGTCTGTACAAGCTACCTCTTGACTGCCTTACTTCCCATTTTTTTTTTTTTGAGGGCCAAGGATATTTATTTTTTTCTTTTAATATTAGTTCAAATGTGAATTTGCTCTGCCTTATAGACACATTCAGCTACATTTTTCTAATTTTTTGTGTGTTCGTATTTTTTTGAATTTAATTGTTTTTATACAGCAGGTTCTTATTAATCTATTTTATACATATTAGTGTATACATGTCAATCCCAATCTCACAATTCATCCCACAAGCACCACGACCATCACCCCCTGCTTTCCCCCCTTGGTGTCCATACATTTGTTCTCCACATCTGTGTCTCTATTTCTGCCTTGCAAACTGGTTCATCTGTACCATTTTTCTAGATTCCACATATATATGTTAATATATGATATTTTTCTCTTTCTGACTTACTTCACTCTGTATGGCAGTCTCTAGGTCCATCCACATTTCTGCAAATGACCCAATTTCATTCCTTTTTATGGCTGAGTAATATCCCGTTGTATATATATATATATATATATAGATCACATCTTCTTTAACCATTCATCTGTCAATGGGCATTTAGGTTGCTTCCATGACCTGGCTATTGTAAATAGTGCTGCAATGAATATTGGAGTGCATGTGTCTTTTTGAATTATGTTCAAAGTTATGTGCATGTTTTCTCTGGGTATATGCCCAGTAGTGGGATTGCTGGGTCTATTTTTAGTTTTTTAAGGAGCCTCCATACTGTTCTCCATAGTGGCTGTATCAATTTACACTCCCACCAACAGTGCAAGAGGGTTCCCTGTTCTCCACACCCTCTCCAGCATTTGTTGTTTGTAGATTTTCTGTTGATGGCCATTCTAACTGGTGTGAGGTGATATCTCACTGTAATTTTGATTTGCATTTCTCTAATAATTAGTGATGTTGAGCAGCTTTTCATGTCCTCTTGGCCATTTGTATGTGTTCTTTGGAGATATGTCTATTTAGGTCTTCTGCCCATTTTTTGATTGGGTTTTTTGTTTTTTTAATATTGAGCTGCATGAGCCGTTTATATATTTTGGAGATTAGTTCTTTGTTCATTGATTCATTTGCAAATATTTTCTCCCATTATGAGTTGTCTTTTTGTCTTGTTTATGGTCTGCTTTGCTGTTCAAAAGCTTTTAAGTTTCATTAGGTCCCATTTGTTTATTTTTGTTTTTATTTCCATTACTCTAGGAGGTGAATCAAAAAAAGATTATGCTGTGATTTATGTCAAAGAGTGTTCTTCCTATGTTTTCCTCTAGGAGTTTTATAGTGTCCAGTCTTCTGTTTAGGTCTTTAATCCATTTTTATTTTACTTTCTGTATGATGTTAGGGAATGTTCTAATTTCATTCTTTTTCATGTAGCTGTCCAGTTTTCCCAGCACCACTTATTGAAGAGACTGTTTTTACTCCATTGTATATCCTTGCCTCCTTTGTCATAGATTAGTTGACCATAGGTGCATGGGTTTATCTCTGGGCTTTCTATCCTGTTCCATTGATCTATATTTCTGTTTTTGTGTCACTACCATATTGTCTTGATGACTGTAGCTCTGTAGTATAGTTTGAAGTCAGGGAGTCTGATTCCTCCAGCTCTGCTTTTTTCCCTCAAGATTGCTTTGGCTAGTCAAGGTCTTTTGTGTCTCCATACAAATTTTAAGATTTTTTTGTTCTAGTTCTGTAAAAAATGCCATTGGTAATTTGACAGGGATTGCATTGACTCTGTAGATTGCTTTGGGTAGTATAGTCATTTTCACAATATTGATTCTTCCAATCCAAGAACATGGTATATCTCTCCATCTGTTTGTGTCAGCTTTGATATCTTTCATCAGTGTCTTATAGTTTTCTGAGTACAGGTCATTTAGCTCCTTGGGTAGGTTTATTCCTAGGTATTTTTTGTTAATTTTTCATTGATAAAACTGTTTTTGATTATATAAAATACACAGTATTTTTTTAAGCAGACAACAAATAAAGAATAAAGAAGAAGGTAAAAATAACCTGAAACCCTACCCCCTGAGTTGGCCACCATTAACATTTTGGAAACACCTTTTCATGCTTCAGTTTACATGGCTGAGTATGCTCAGATCTATAATTTCACATACATGACATCATATTCCATTATGATCATCTTGTTTAAATGCAGTTTATTTTTCTTCTTTCCTCTCCCACTCCTCTAAAATGACAACGCATCCCACTGTGGTAGGTGATGTTACCTGGTCTGAACCCTTCTTACAAGTCTTCATGTTCATGTAATTGCTTACAAAGATACATGTGTATATTATACAGGTGTTTTGAAACCTTCTCACCCCCACACAATAGTACATAGCAAAAATTTCTTCAAGTTAACTGATATACATACATCGAATTTACTTTCTAATGGCTGCACAGTATCTCATCATAAAAATGTAGCACAAGTTATTCAGCACCTCTCTAGTGATAGGCATTCACTTTATTTCCAGTTTGGGTGTTTGGGGCAGGGCCAGCCTATTTGTTTCTTGCTGCCTCAAATACCGCTACAAAGTAATTACCCTTGTACATATATCCTTACACATTGGGTCTTTTATTCCTATGGAATAGATTTCTGGGAATGGTAATGCTGGTTTGGAGGTTCTAGATGCATATTTTTATTTTTAAAGATGTCATCACCAGATTGATTTTCCAAATTGTTCTGCTTTATCAGAAATGTGTTACAATGCCCTTTATTTTGAAGCCCCTCCTGAGTAGAGATTTAGATAGAAATACTTAAAATAGTATATTCCAGGGCTTCCTTGGTGGCGCAGTGGTTGAGAGTCCGCCTGCCGATGCAGGGGACACGGGTTCGTGCCCTGGTCCGGGAAGATCCCACATGCCGCGGAGCGGCTGGGCCCGTGAGCCATGGCCGCTGAGCCTGCGCGTCCGGAGCCTGTGGTCCGCAATGGGAGAGGCCACAACAGTGAGAGGCCCGCGTACCGCAAAAAAAAAAAAAAAAAAAGTATATTCCAGGCATAATTCTAAGCCTTCTAAATTTATTAGTTCATTAAATAGAGACTCTGTGGGGTTAAGGAATTTCCCCAAGGATACACAGTTTGTCAATGGAAAAACAGGGATTTAAACCCGGGGTATCTGGTTTCATAGCCCTTAATCTTGTGCTATTTTTGCTTTAATTTTTTGCCTCTGTGATGGGTATAAAGTGATATGTTCTGTTCCTTTAATTTCACTTTTTAGTGAATATTAAAGTGATAGAACTTCTTGTCAAATATTTATTTCTCATTTAGGTATGTTCTTTAATGAATTATTTATTCATGTTTGTATCAGTTAGGGATTAAATTGGGCTGCCTTTAACAGAAAGCCCAAATAACAGTAATGTAGCAAGGATTTATTTTTCCTTCATATAAAAATAAGTGCAGGGCTTCCCTGGTGGCGCATTGGTTGGGAGTCCGCCTGCCGATGCAGGGGACGTGGGTTCGTGTCCCGGTCCGGGAGGATCCCGTGGGCCATGGCCGCTGGGCCTGCGCGTCCGGAGCCTGTGCTCCGCAATGGGAGAGGCCACGGCAATGAGAGGCCCACGTACCGCAAAAAAATAAATAAATAAAAAAATAAGTGCAGAGGTGAGCAGTCCAGCCCTGGTGCAGTGAATCTCTAAGACCATAAGGGACCTGAGCTGCTTTGAGTTCTCTCCTCATCCTTCCTTGGGAAATGAACTCATCCCCAGGCTCACAGGTGGCTGCAGAGCTCCAGTTAATCAGAGAAGAAAGTGAAGTGCAGTAGGCAAAAGCACTTTTTAAGAAGCCCACATAGCAATCTATGCTTATGCCTCCTTGGCCAAGGCCACATCACAAGGACACTCCAGCTTCAGGGGAAGGTGCAGCTCTTCAGCTGGATCCAGCACATCCTGAATGGGATCAGAGCTTTAGTAGTATTGGAATAATATTCTTTGTTCCTTTTTCTATTGAGTTGTCTTCTTATTATGAATTTGCAAGAACTCTTTTTCTACACAGATATTAATCTTTAACTTGCTATCACTCATTCAAGAATTATTTTGTGAGTTCCTTCTATGTGCCAGGCACTGCTCTATGCTAAGAACTCAGGATACAGTGGGGAGCAAAACCAACAAAAAAATCCCTGGTGCTTTCATTCTAGTTGAGGTTACAGGACTCCCTGTAACCTAGTGAAGAAGTGGTAATAACTCTAGTGAAGAAAAATGAAGCAAGAAAGGAGGATTGGGATCACAGAAATGCAATTTTAAGTAGTGTGGTCAAAGTCAGCCACTGGGAGGGTAGCATTTGTGAAAAGATCTGAAAGGGATGAGGGAATATTTGAGCCATCAAAACATCTATAGGTAGAAACTTCCAGGAAGTGGGTGTTGGAGAGCAAAGGACAGAGTTATAGATGATACATTCTAATAGTTTAAAAAGAGCATAATGCGTAGGGTAGTATAGCCACTAAAAAATCTGGCTTTTACTCTTGTTGATGTGAATAACCACTGGAGGGTTTCATGTGAAGTTATATGATCTGACCTGAGTTTTAGAAGGATTATTCTGACTGCCATGTTGAGAATAAGGGACACGCGAACAAAGCGCGAGACCAGTTAGGAGGCTAGTGAAGGAATGCAGGTGAGAGTGAAGGAATGTATATATGACAACTGGTTGTATTTTGTACGTATTTTGAAGATGGACCAATCTAGGTTTACTGTTAGATTGGAGGTGGGTTGTAATAGAAGATAGTCCAGATGACTAAGATTTTTGGCCTGAGCAACCAGAATGATAGAGTTCCTGGTAACTGCTTTAGGGAAGTCTGTGGGTGGAGCAGATGAGGGGCGGGGGAAGGGCTGAGAATTTGGAGTTCAGGGCAGTGGGCAGAGGAGGATACATAAATGTCAGAGTTTCCAGTGTATAAATGTTTTTTAATGTAATGAGATTAGGTGAAATCAAGAAGACTGTGAATGTATCAATAGTTAGAGAACAAAAGAGATCCAAAGGACTGCTGGTAAAGTAGAAGGAAAAATGGAAGAGTAAGGGTATCCTACCTATGAGAGGAAAGCCGTGTATATTGGCTCAATTACCATCCATATGCTAACTACAGCCAACCTTACGTCTCCAGCAAAGGTATCTTTCTTCCAGTGGTCGAAATGCTTTCCCATATCTCCAACCCAACATGATGAGACGTTTATAATACTTTTATTTACCCCCCTTTCCAAGCGCCTCTACGCCTAGGTTTTCCTAATGTTGTTTAGTACTGATGATTCCAGGCTATAGTTAAGCTTCTTCTTGCAGTATTATCACTTTTATTCCATGAAATTTTATCTATCCTTTAAGGTATACATTCTTATGCACCCTTTAAAGTATATGTTCTCCACAATTCACACATTTCCTATCTTTAACTCAGGATCTCTGTTTTTACTTACAGGCTATGTGACTAGGGTGCTTTCCCAACTATCTTTCTGAGTTGAGTACTTGGATAATCTTTTATCTGAGTAATTCATATCTGCATATGTCTGTATTTCACTCTGATAAATCAATGATGTGCTTGATTTAGAGCTTTAGGGTTTCACTACTGATGCCCTCTGTGTTGTTACATGTGATTATAGAAGAGCAGGAATAGACACTTTTTAATAAGTCTATCATTCTTTATCCTAAGGATAGGGAAGAGTGTCCGCATAGTAGGGATCCCAGCAAAGATACTAAAATTCTCTAAGACTGAAGGAATTGCAAGCTTTGAGATCCCAAAACCCTTATACCAGGAGGTGCAAAGTTACTGACCACTGTTATTTGCACTCAGGCATACACATGCAAACACTGAAGTCTGTAGCAACTCTGCACATGGCCTTGGTTTCACTAATGGATAGACTGGCATCCCCTTCTCAGAGCTAGAGTTGGCAAACCAATTAATTGTATAAATCATAATCCAATCTATTATCCATCTGGCATTCATATAGTGCAGTGGTCTCTATATAGTTATGAGCGTGATCCTGTACAAACACACACACACACACAATACACACACGCATGTGTGGCATGTGGCTGAAAGATTTTTTTGCAAATAATACCTTTACTATAGAAAATGCTTCTCATATACTGTATTTTACTTCTTTCTTTTAATTGCTAAATTTATTATTTTATGCCCTCATGACTGCAACTCACAATTTGAAAAACACCGATTTAAATACTTTTTAGTATGTTGAGGCAGAATAAAATAATAACAGGTAATATTTTTAGAGTGTATGATGCACAAGGAACTATGCTAAGCACTTTACATGTAATATCTCATCTAATCCTTAAAATAACGTTAAGAGTTCAGCATTATTATTTCCTCCAGGTTATAGAGGAGAGCATAAGTATTAGAACAGTCAGTTTGCCAAAGGTCACATGATATAGCCATATCATTGTAGATGCAATGCTGATAATTGCTATGTTCTTTTATCTCCGACTTCATCCTCTGAAACACAGAATCAATATATCTTCAAAGATTACAATTTCAAGATGCACGACTGCTAAGGCTCTTCCCTTCCCATGCATCCACCATCACCACAGTCCTTCCAGCAATTACAACTCTTAGGAGGAGATGCATGGTCTCTTGTGCTCTGATTCTCTTTTTGTGGTGCCCGTTCTAATTTTCCTCACTAGTGTCCTTTGTTTCTTATATTTTCTGCTACCTCACGATAAGCCTGAATTATTCTTTTTTCATGACCTTTCTGATTAAATTCCTACTGCTAATTGGCTAATTCAGTATTCCTGGTTCAAATTCTTGAGAGAAGTAATCTTATTGACTCACTTTATTTTCTCACACAAAGCAACGGCATTGGTTTTTGCTAATTCTTGCAGCCACGCATATGTGTTCCTACCCTGTATTTACAACTGTGGCACTTACCATATATGTAATTTCCTGTCTACCTTTATCTCTCCCTTATAAGATTGTAAACTCCTTGAGAGTAACAGGTGTATGTCTTGTTCACCATTGTACCACCAAATCTTGGTGTATAGGAAGACATGTGAATAAGTCTAGGAAGACATATGAATAAGTCAAAAGGAGTGAACTTGCCAATCAAGTAGCAACGGGAGAATGAGAAGGAATGAAGTCATAGAACAAGAAATCAGAAAGAGAAAAGGAGTAATAGGGGAGCTGTGTAGCTAATGTTCAGCCCTTAGTAAAAAGAAAATATCAGGAGGAAAGAATAAAAGTTAATATCCTATAAGTAGCCCTAACCAACGAGACCTTACAATGACGTCACCCTTCCTTGGGAAGAATGAAAGATAGTGCCAAAGGGGTTTTGCCTAAGCAGTAGTATGGAAGGGAAGAATGGAGAACTGTATTTGCCCCAAGCTCAAGCTGCTAAAAACATGTACAAGATGAATTCAATATGTTGAAAATACTCAGAAAAGCAGCATTGGTCAATTTTACCAGCACTTTTGTGTTAATTAAGCAATTTTCTGAGTCAGATGTTCATACCCAAGTTGTCTGGTTTGAATCACAAAAGTGTAGGAAGCCAAGGCATGTTAGGCTCTGGGGGAGACAAAGGGTCAGGAGGTAAATCATGTCCCAGACTATGAATGAGCCAGAATTGGCTCTCACAGACCAACTTCAGGTCTTAAATCAACCAACCACTTCCAAGGCAGAAAGAAACTTAAGGCGACAGAAATGAGGCCCTGGCTGCTTTGTATCTTGCTTATGCATCCTTTCAAAGCCAAGCAAATGGGAGGCCTGCTATGTAAAAAGTTCATGATAATAAAAGGAAGCACATATTGCTGTTGCTATGTATTCTGACCAGTTTGAAAAAATCAAATTAATTTCATGGAACTGAGTTTCAGATGATATTGAATGTAGCCTAATGTAATTCACTATATATGTTTTTAAAATGACATTGCCAGATAATAGAATGTTCCATTGCAATAATATTAGATTAAATCTGTTTTCCTCAGATAAATCACCTAGATGTGTATAAAGTAAATATGAAAAGTGGAATTTAGGAAACATTTTAACTATACTTTTACTGCTAAAAATAAGTTGACTTTCCTTTTCCCTCCTAATTTTTTGCCTCCTAATTTCTTATGGGTTTGCTTAGAGAATTATTCAGGTATCTGAACATTCCAAAAAGCTTTACCCAAGAGGTTTCTTAATTAGCTGTCAGTTCCTTGTTTGTTCTGCCTGTTGTCACATTTGCTTAAAAGGCAAATTCTGCCTTTTGATGGCTGTGCATGTGTTTCCTGGGAGAGACTGGCCCTGTGTTTGCTTCATCACTATACTCCAGCCACTGTGACTGTGCTTCTGTTGACCAACTCCATGGATTTACATAAACTCTTCTTATTTTTCCTCCTTCATCTCTCTCTCTCTTTTTTTTTTTTAACATCTTTATTGGAGTATAATTGCTTTACCCTCCCTCATCTCTCTTTTAGGAGCTTTTAAGTGTTAGGAACCCCACATTTCTTCTGTTGAAGCCCATCAGATTTTTATTAGTTTCCATCACATCACATGTTTCAAACACAAAAAAATTTCAGTGTTCACTGGATCCTCCTTTAATTCTTTTGGAGATCATGTCAGAAATGATGGCTTATAAACAGATTCTCTAGATCAATGAATACAACAGTGGGGTTTATATGAGGAATTTTTTTCTGATTTAATAAACTATCCTGACTATGTACTTTGACCTAGATAATGGAAAGGCATGTTTACTACTTATAAGTAGTAAATCCTAATATGTCACAAGGCATAGTTATATAGTTTTTATCTTCTTAAATTGTGACTTTTATTCCAAACCATTAAGTTGGCCACCACAAGTTATATCTCATCATATATATACTTGGAATGTGAAGCTAGAGGCTTAAGGACTGACATTATTTTTAATAAGTAGATCATTCTATGCCATCATTTTGAATTAAAATTTATCATTAAATATTTCACATGTAAAAAAAATTAACTGATGGTAGGCCATTTATTGTACCACAATGATCGACAAGACCAAGAACTGCTGAGGATTCTGTGTTGGAAGCTAAATTCAAGCCATGGGCTTCAGGTAAAGACTGGAGATAGCACTGAGGCAAAATATGTTGACGAATAGAGGTGGATGTTTGGACAGTAAGGTGAAAGCACTGAAACTACTCTAAATTAAGAGTATGAAGAAATATCTCACGATGAAAATAAAGATCAGGGTGGAGGAAGATCAATGGATGACCAATCATCCTTTTGAAATCCCCACTGATTTGAGAGTAGCTATTAGGACTCGGGAGTCCAAAGAAAAAAATATTTTACATCACCACATAAAATGTAATATGAAAACATTTCAAATGGCCAAAAACATGTTAGACATGCACTGCTGTTTAGAGTTGCACACAATGATGTACAAATTTCTAGGTAGTTGTCAAAATGACAACAGTAACTGAATTAGGTAGAATTAGTCTGAAAAGACCCCATAAAAGAGTGGAGATTAGGAATGAGTTTTCAATGAAAAGTTAGAAAAAGTCAAAGAGAAGAGTGAGGAGGACCATGGGAATGGATCAGGTGTCATATGCAAAGATTTAGGAGGCAGGAGTTTGTGATCATGTTTGGGATGCTGCATATATGTGTCTGGCTGAAAAATATGAATTATCTCGTAGAGGCTTGGTATTCACAACAACGAGAATTAGGAGATTTGAGTGGAAACTGTATCCCTGTAGAGTTGTGTAGTTTGGAATCTCAGAATCAAGAGCATCAGTTGTGTAGTTTGGAATCAACCTGGTACAAATGGTCATGCAATGAAGATATGTTGGATGGAAAGACACATGCATGAATGGATGGAGGCAAGAAAACAGTGGTGGACACTCCAGCTACCATGCTGAGCATTTTCACCTACATGACCTGATTTTATCTTTCAACTCTAAAATTTAGAGTTGTTATCTAAATTAGAATTATTATTCCATTTTTGCTGATGAGGAAATTAAATGATAGCTCCAAAGCCAAAGAAAACCTAGAAAATTAGGAAAACAAAGCTTTGAGTGCAGGGCTAATTCCTTGTTCTTTTTTACATTATAACTTTAACACAGTTTTAAATCAGAAATGAAGAAAATGGTTTCTGGTGGTAAATAAAGCAAGCTCAGTAGGTGGACCACTCTCTCCCTTCTGAAGCACTGATTCTAGAAGCTGACTGGGGCTCCCTACTCACTGTTCAAATATATTTTAGTCTCTCTCATCTATAGTTTGACTTGCCTTTTCTCTACTGACTGTGACCACCACTGGCCTTCTGCTTGTATATTTACTCTGGAGTGGCCATTGTCTTGTGGTCACTGACCCAACTCCTATGCAAATATTATAGAGAGTCTTTTAGGCATCTTCTTTGGAGGTGGTCAGCCAGCAGGGCCAGCTCTCTCATGTGTTATTTATCAAAGCTAAATTATATGGCTAGCAAAAAACAGCACACAGACAAATTACAGAGAGATGCTTATATCTTTACACCAATACACACAATGTACTCTTTTCCTTCTGCAAAAAACAGGTATTTATTCACATCATATAATACTGTAAAATAAAAAAGAATCTGGAATTTATAAGCTAATTGACTGGAAATAATTATAGCCAGTGAAGCAATGAAGTCTACTTGTTTATGTTTTTCCATATGTAACCTGACCTATATGTTTAAAACTTTAAACTTATTTTTTAACATTTATTTGTAATTATGGCATTATTTATGTTTCTGTCAACTGATTTTCAGTGTACTGTACTTTTATTTTCATTAAGATTATTGACAATCCAATTCTTACATGAAGACAAAGGCACAGAGTGCGTGCATTTATTGTTTCCAGTTTGCTCATCTCTGACATTAACATAACTAGTACTTTTTAAAGTATCTTTATTCTATGTTCATTGCGTAACACATGAATCTCTCATGATCCAATATACACCAAACAGAGATCGGTCAGCTTATAGAGATTTGATAAATTCAGTCATGCCCATTTTCTTACAATATGGCCCAAAGCAACAGGCACTAATAGAAGATTCATAGGCAAACAACATTTCCAAGGATGTCCTTGCTTATTGCCACTGAACAGGTCCAGTACAAAGAGTGGGAATAAAAATACTAAACTTTTATGCACACTCTGACCGCTAAGAATGGGTCTATACACCAGAAATTATTTCTTCACTTTGTTCTGAGAAATGAACCGGAAAATAAATGTCTTGAAGCATCATTCTCAGAGGCACGAAGAACTCTCCCTCCACCTTGACGGCTCCCCTTTAAGAGCTTCCATCTTTATCTACTGATGCAGCTCAACTCCTCTGTATGTTACCCTCCACAGACAATTACTGTTGTGCCATGGACTGTGCTAAACCCCAGGAATACAAAAATGAATTTCACACACTTCCTGCTCTCAAAGACTACATCGTTGAGGAAGAGAAAGACAATAGACATTTTGGGGGTTTTGGGGGGGTTTTAAATTTTATTGTGGTAAGAACACTTAACATGAAATCTTCTCAAATTTTTAAGTGTACAATACAGTATTGTTAACCATAGGTACAATGTTGTACAGTAGATCTCTAGAATTTATTCATCTTGCACAACAGAAATTTGTCCACTTTGATTAATATCTCTTCATTTCCCAATCCACCAGGCCCTGAAAACCACCATTCTACTCTCTCTTCTTTGAGTTTGACTATTTTAAATACCTCATATATGTGGAATTATGCAGTATTCGTATTTCTGTGACTGACTTATTCAACTTAGCATAATGTTCTCAAAGTTCATCCATGTTGTCATATATTACAGGGTTTCCTTCTTTTTAAAATAATATTCCATATTCCATCGTATGTACATACCACAGTTTCTTTACCCATTCATCTGCTGATGGACATTTAGGTTGTTTCCACATTTGGCTATCATCGGTAGCGCTGCAATGAACGTGGCAGTGCTAATATCGCTTTAAGATTCTGATTTCATTTCTGTTGGATAAATAAGCAGAAGTTGGACTGCTGAATCGTATAGTAGTTCTATTTTTAATTTTTTGAGGAACCTCCATACTGTTTTCCTTAGGAGCTACATCATTGCATTTCAAACAATGTATAAGGGTTCCAATTTCTCCACATCCTCGCCAACTCTTGCTGTCTATGTATATATAAAGACAGCAAGTCTTTATATATAATAACAGTACTAAAAGGCATGAAGTGATATCTCATTGTAGTTTTTATTTGTGTTTCTCTGGTGATTAGTGACATTGAGCATCTTTTCATATACCTGCTGGCCATTTGCATGTCTTCTTTGGAAAAATGTGTATTCAAGCCCTTAGCCCATTTTTTTCACCGAGTTATTTGTTTGTTTTCTATTGAGTTGTAAGGGTTCCTTATATATTTTGGAAAGTAACCCTTTATCTGACATATGGTTTGCAAATATTTTCTCCCATTCTATCAGTTGCCTTTTTATTCAGTTGAGTTTCCTTTGATATGCAAAAGCTTTTTAGCTTGATGTATTCCCATTTGTCTATTTTCCCTTCTGTTGCCTGTGCTTTGGTATAGCTAGAGACATTGCACTTCCTAATTTCAAAACATATTACAAAGTTACAGTAATTAGAACAGTTTGGTACTACCATAAAGACAAACATACTATATACCAATGGGACAAAATAGAGAGCCCAAAAATAAATCCACACGTATTCAGTCAACTGATCCTCAACAAGGGAGCCAAGAATATACAATGAGAAGAGGATAGTCTCTTCAAGAAATGGAGTTGGGGGGCTTCCCTGGTGGCACAGTGGTTGAGGGTCCGCCTGCTGATGCAGGGGATGTGGGTTCGTGCCCCAGTCCGGGAGGATCCCACGTGCCGTGGAGCAGTCGGGCCCGTGAGCCGTGGCCGCTGGGCCTGCGCGTCCGGAGCCTGTTCTCCGCTGCGGGAGAGGCCACAACAGTGAGAGGCCCGCATACCACAAAAAAAAAAAAAAAGAAAAGAAATGGAGTTGGGAAAACAGGATATCCACATGCAAAAGAATGAAATTTCACACTTATCTTACACCATACTCAGGAAAATCAACTCAACGTGGATTAAACATAAGGCCTGAAACTGGAAAATTCCTACAGGAAAACAAGGAAAAATTTCATAATATTGGTCTTGGCAGTGATTTCATGAGCAATTAGTAATGTAATGTGTTGTGTGATACAAGGGAGCTATGCAGAGTCATGTGGTGCCAGGTACACCCCTTTCTCCATGTATCCTGTTCTGCGTCCACTAATTTACATGGTGGCTGATGAGCTTCTGAGTACATAAAGCAACCTGAACCATATTTACAGTTGGGATTTTATACTTATCTGACTTTCTAAAGGGAAGTCAAAATCCTCAACAGGGATAATAGCATCCCTGAGAGAGAATGTATCATACGGACAAGTGCCTGGAAGGTTGACCAGATTCCACTGGTGAGTGTGAGTGTCAGAGGGGAGGGATGGCTGCAGGTCCACTGTGGCTGGTACTAGAACCCATCCAGGCTCAGCAAATTTGATGGCATACGTGACCTTGGGAAGGGGAGAATCCTGTCATCAAGTGAAAGAACTCCATAAGTTTGGTAGCGAATCAGGACCCAATCAAACCTCTTGTGGGCATCTCTCACTGAAAGTAACCCCAGAAGGAGTAGAAATTGGTGGAGATTGCTAAGTTCTCTCAGGTCCCTGTGGCATAGGGAAGGTACTTTTTTTTTTGCGGTACGCGGGCCTCTCACTGTTGTGGCCTCTCCCATTGCGGAGCACAGGCTCCGGACGCGCAGGCTCAGCGGCCATGGCTCACGGGCCCAGCCGCTCCATGGCATGTGGTATCTTCTCGGACCGGGGCACGAACCCGTGTCCCCTGAATCGGCAGGCAGACTCTCAACCACTGCGCCACCAGGGAAGCCCGGGAAGGTACTTTTAATGGCAGTGGTATCTCAGCATGGTCAAGGCTAATTCTTCAGGACACCAGAGATAAGCCTAGATCAATAAACCAGATCCTGAAGTTTTTATACCCTGTGGAAAGGACTGCCTAAAGGTTTTTGAAAAACTGTAATAAGATCAATGGTTTACTCACATTTATGTTTTAGAACAATCACTCTGGTGGTTTTGGAAATGGGCTGGAATGAATTAAGGCATGAACACCCTTGGCCTGACCTAAACCAACTGGGTAGCACAACACTGCCCTTTACCACCTTGACCACAGTTAAGCCAAAAAGACACAAGCAGATACCGGAGAAGAAAAAAAAAATGTCCATTTACCAGGGGTAACCCAGCCAGGAAATACATGGAACACTTAGAGGCCACAATGAAAATTAAACCATCACATATAAAACTTTTTAATGTCATATTTTGGGGTAGAGCTAAGAAAGACAACAGAATGGTTCAGATATTGTGTTACAAATAAGAGAGATTGTAATAACCACACATATCTGGAATTTCCTTTGAAAGATAAAAATTTCATGTTACATTTTAACCTTCAGGTCTCTCCTCTGGAAGGCAACGATTATAGTAAATGGATTACTCAAGAAATGAATTAAACACTCTTAGGCAATAGCTTCTCAATAAACAACCAGGTCAGTAACACATTGTTTGGACCATAAGATAACCATGAGGTATCTCAACTCCACACGAAGACCTTCTGATGACCCAAGTCCTTCATGTTGTGAACATCTCGTATCCATTTAACTTCTGTAAATTTTCCCATAAGGTGGTCCTTTCAAATGCATACCATGGGTTGGAAATCAATGGAACATACTTTTGGAAATAAGTTTTGTGACTCATCCCTTTCCACAGCCTACAACTACTTTACCTTGGTGCTTATGATGATGAAATATGCACATATTACCAAATACTCAGAAGGTCTTACTGAGGCATAGTTAAAATGAATTAAAGAGCTACTCTTATGAAGTTAAAATGCCACCCACAAATTCTGTGAGAATATCGCTTAAAAAAAAAAAAGGTCAAAAGGGAAAAAGAAAGATTTATAGATTTTAGCATCGTTCCAACTTCTTTGAAACAAACAACTTCCATTTCCATCTGGAAAAAACTTATTCAGTTTTCAATTACCCATTCAGATAAAATATTCCAGTAATCTGATATTTTTGTAAAATATGTGCATCGGGAGAGGCATTCACAATATTAATTCTATTGATATCAAAATAAAAATTGCACCCTCGATCCTTCAAGAATTTCATAGGTTCTGGCTCTATTTCTCTGCCCAACAGTCACAAAAACATTCCATGACCTGCCTTGCATCTGTTGTTCTAAAATAACTTCACAATAATGTATGATTTCTATTCTTATTTTGTTGAAACCACTGGCATTTGCCCAACCCGTAAACAAAAACAGCATTCTAGAAACCGCCAGACATCAAGTATGCAATTTTCTTCCCTAATACTTGGTCTAAAAGAAAGAGTACACTTGCACATTTACTGTAAGTATTGTACAGGCACTCATATTCTGCCACCATCTAGTTAAATTCATTTTTAATGAGTCACATCATGGAGCACTGTATATTTTTGTTGCTAAATTTATTAACATATACTTATGGGAATATAGTTTTTCTTGTGGTATTTGTGTTTGGACTAATTTTTGCTAATTTTCTTTTGTTTTTCCAAGGAATATTTTTGTCTTTCTAAACCTCAAGAATTGTCTTTGATGTGGTTATCAAAAAAGAACTCAGAAGTTTTGGTATTCTTAGGCATATATTCCTAATATGTATTATCCACACATATTGAAAATTTCTTTGAAAGACAGACATGGCATGCAAATTTTACCTTCAAAATTTCCCTCACTGGGTTCAGTCTCAGGTATTATAAATGGAGGGCAGCGATTACAATGAATGTATGATGGCAATAAATTTCACTCTTACGTGCAAGATCTATGGACTATAAGAGCAAAACAAAGTGATCCATGTTGTCAGTGAGACTAAAAACACAGTATGGAAAGCAATCACATGAGACAATGGAAATGAACATGGGCTTCGGAGTTTTACAGAAAATGTTGTAACCTCTCAGAATCTGTTTCTTCTACTAGAAAATAGGAATAATATTACCTACTTCAAAAAGCTGTTAAAAGGCTTAGATAAAACATGCTTGAAGATTCTATATCTTCGATACATAGAATCAATTAAAATTAAATAAAACAGTAAGTTAATAATTTTATGTCATTTTATTCTACATAGCCATGGGTACTTTATGAGTAAATCTATGTGTGTTCATGTCATGCTATAGGTATGCATATTTGTATAAAGCCAGCTATACTAACATACACAAAAAGTCCACAACAGAGCAGAATTATGTGAAGACTTGAGTTAGATAAAGTGTAGAAAGACCTTATTTACCTATTAAGGCCAGTTATATACATGTATCATTGCTAAATAGGAAGTAGGACATTTATTCAATGTCAAGAAAAGCCACTTAGCTGCTGCTGATTCACATTTTGCCTTGAGTCGTCTGGTAGGAAACTGGCATATCACTTGTTGGCAAATCTGAACGGTATTAAATTGAACAGGTAAAAAACAGACTTGTGAATTAACCAAATTAAATTTGCAATACGTGTTTCCGAATGGCATGGACGAAGGAACGCTGATGTAATTTACAGAAAGTGCAAGGATTCTCAGCACAGGCATCCTTTCCAAAATCAAACCTCTAGGGCATTTCAGAACCCCCTGCTCCCACCCCTTGATAACAGAGTGCATAACTATCAGATGCATGGCCTTGAGCCCTCAGTCTCCTCATACCACAACCAGAAGTCATTGGTCCTTACTCTGTCAAAACACGATAAGGTGAGGCAGAGTTCCATGGTCCCATGGTCATCTTACCTGGTAAACCATACATGTATATTTATGTTCACTTGCTTTGATAAACACTCTCTGCACTTCTAGTTCAATTCAACGTACAAAGTCATTTTGGTTCTGACTCACTTCCCTACTTTGACCTCCATTTTCCAACTCTTTCCTGGATCCAGACAATCTCTAGACTCTCTGATTCACTATTTTCAGCCTTCACTGATTTGGGTTTTAGCTTGAATCTCTAATTCTGTTTTGCCTTCCCCCACCTCCATTTCCTTTCATTCCTCTGAGGATGTAAAAAGCATCTATAGTGTATTCATTCCAGGTATACACACTTTAGAGAGACAGTGGAGGCAAGGATTTATTCCAACATTATAATCACGGAATGGGAGAAGGGAATCCCTATTATGCTTCTAGGAATGAAATTATGCCATTCATCCAAGGGAATATGAGCTCTCAAAGAGGAACTGCTCATGCTGTGTGAACATTTTCAGAGGGATATTTTTTACTTTTGTGTGTTCAACATAACAACCAAAATACAATTTTATGGGAGGTAGGAAGAACCTGGAATTGCCTCTCTTAGATGTTGACTTTTTTAGTTTTTCCACAAATCCAAGTAAAATCAAAATATAACTAATTTAGAATACTAAACTAACTCCAAAGGCTTGACTGGATCCTTCAGCAAAATTAGACCTCCTGGGCACAGTCCCAAGAGACAAGCTGATGTCCTGATGTTTCAAAAACAGTAACAAAGAAAAATGAGGTTTCCAACCACCAGTCTTTTTTTCCATTTTAAACACACAAGTCTTGGAATACTGATTTTAACCATGGCAAACCCATCCTCAGCCCACAGTCTGGATATCACTGGAAGATACAGGCTCTGTCAGACTAGTACCTTTCCATGTCTGGGATGAATGGTGGTTTTATTTCCAGAGAGTTCCGCATTTCTATGTTATACTTCTCCAACCACCACCCCTCACAAAATGTTCATAGCTATGAGCCTTTGAATCTCATTCATTGCAGTTTTCCTAAATGGAGACCAGATGAGCTACCCATTCTAAAGCCAGCCACCAGCTTTGATAACCTCTGCTATTCTGCCTTCTGCCCTCCTCTTCAGAAAATGCCAAAAAGTCGAGACCCGTGGACCCGTGGTATTGTTGGATCCGTGGTATTCAGCAAACACTTAATTGTCTCTTAATGAGGACAATTTCTCTCTCTCTCTCTCTCTCTCTTTCCTGACCCATGAAAAACTCTAGGCACTGTTTTTCATCTGTTTTCTTCTCCCATGTAAATCCCAATGTTTCTATCATGTTAGATAAGGCTATGTACTTCATGAGTTTTTGTTCTCATCCCTTATGGGGCCGGCTTCCAACCAAACCTAGATTAGCTTCATGTTAGAGTTACTGTTCTTTCACAAAATGAGCTTCAGAGGAAGAAGAAAGGAGTTGATATTCTTCCTAAATGGCAAAAAAATCATGTTGGAATCAGAATATATACCATGAGTCATAGATAGCCTGCCTCAATAATTGTTCTCTAATAGCTAGAAAAGCGAAAGCAGTCTTCAGAAAAAAATATGAATGGAAATGAAATGAAGATCAACAACACAGAAGCCCTGGACTCTAGATGTGCCCCTTCTAACACAATGGATGCTTGCTACAGCACAGGAAGCCACAGACTTCTTGGACACTCCCAAATACCTTCCAAGTCATATGCTCTGTCGGAAAAACTGCAGTCAGGGCAAGAAGAAATAATTCTCTATGGATAAACTCAAGCTCAACCTAAGAAATGCAACGTAATTCTACAGTGTCATGAAGAAGGAGGAACCAAGAAACACATCAGTCATAGCAGGCAAAGAAGGGTATATATGAGCACAAGGAAATGGTAGAATAAGGCAGAGCAGCAGAGCTGAGAATAGCAACACAAAGGCTTCTGGATATAAATGAATCTGAAAGGCACAGAACGCATGAATGCTTCTTCTTGGATGGGGAAAGATCACTTCATTTCCTTAATCAAACTTTCAACAAACACTCACTTAATACCACACTTTGGGTCTGTAAGACAGACAAAGCTCGTAGCACCAAGCAGAGATAACTTTGATTTTAGCATCACTATTACATGCCTTGCACAGTGTGTTAATTTCACAATTCCTTTACATGTTCCTAAATGATTCTTCACAGCTAGACAGGGCTCATGAGAAGAGAAATCTCCATTTTCATGGACAAGTTTCCAACACAGTCCATACCATACATATAACTTAAAAATGCAGTAAGCAGAGACTGTGTTACCATTAGTCATAAATATATATCTATAATGGTTGGGTCGTTATCCCCCTCTAAAAAGGATACATATCTGTGCATCTCTTCTCCCAGCCGGTAAATTCTCTTATTACTGAATATGAGAAATAGAGAGGGCTGCGTGTTTGATATCAGACTACAAGACCAGACAAAGAAAATGTATGTGGGATTGCATCCATTTATATTTAATTGTAACGTTATTAAAATTTTTATTTCCAATAAAGTGTCTTTTTGATTTTGTTAAAGTCGATGATTCACAGGATGTCTGCAATGACATTTCCAATTAACTTATTGTTTCCATTTCCATCACTCTTTAGTTCCCAAATGTGTAGAATGTGATTGGATGGATGGATGGATCATTAGTTGTGATTACTTATATATTTTTCCCCTTAACATTTATTCCTCTAAAATACCAAACTATACATTGTTTTCTGAAACATATTCTCTGACACCTTTTAAGAACTTTGATTTCTTAATTATTTTCTTCTCTTTCATTCATGTTCTTATTTCTTCCACTCCTCCCCAGTGCTTCCAGTACAGTCAGGGTTCCTCAGCTCCTAAGTAATGGCACATGGAGCCTCTATTGCACCTCCCCCTATCAAAGAGGACCTGGATCTTAATACTCCCCATGCTACATGAATCTCCATTCTATCAGCTCTTCTTAAATCTTATTAATAAGAATTAAAACTCCTCTTCTCCCAGAAGCTACCCCTGCCAAAGTCTCATTGATTTTCCACTGCCAAATGATCAAGCAATAATAATCACTTAATCATTCAAAGAATTCTTGATGACTCTCATTCTTAGACAGCCAAGGCAGGGAAGCTCCTGTGTGCTGCATGTCATCAGTTGCTTAATAGGAGCCAAGCAATGTCAGTGACAAGCCACAGCAGGATAAGAAAATAGAAAATTGGTGTATGTAACAGCATTTCCAAAAAAGTTAAAGGCTCAATGGCAATAGAATGTTGTCTGAAAAGGTCAGGTAGCCTGGTGGTTAGGAATGTGGGCCCTGGCAACCATCTGCCAGGGTTTCTCATCTCGGCTCTGCCACTCACAAACTATGTGACCTTAACCAAGCCACTTACTGTCTCTGTGCCCTGTTTTCCTGTCAGTCTTCTTTTTTTTTTTTTTTTTTTTTTTTTGCAGTACGTGGGCCTCTCACTGTCGCGGCCTCTCCCGTTGCGGAGCACAGGCTCCGGACGCGCAGGCTCAACGGCCATGGCTCACGGGGCCAGCCGCTCCGCGGCACGTGGGATCCTCCCAGACCGGGTCACGAACCCGTGTGCCCTGCATCGGCAGGCGGACCCTCAACCACTGCGCCACCAGGGAAGCCCCAGTCTTCTTTTTAATTTTTATTTTGAGTATGAAATAGTACAGATAGTACAGATATCTTCAACTTTTTAGTGGTTTACACATCTTCAGATTAACTCCACAACCAAAATCTTCTTCCTCTAAGTATCCCCAAGATAGTATATTTTTTATTCAAGAGTAAGTTTTATCTCAGATTCTGAATACCCCTTTAGTTTGAAACCTTATTTTTCTTAAACAATAAATGCTGAGAATTGTATTAGTCTTCTTTGACATAAAAAATATATTACCTTATTCCAGAAGCCCTATCACGTTGTGTAAGAGGAAAATCTTCCTTTCTATGTTCACAAGGTCTGTTCTCAGAAGAATCTAAATCCTCACATTTTTTCAATGCTTCTTATCTGACTGTTCTATTCTGTTCTGGTTCTCTCTCTTCTACTGTCCTTTATTCAAAGATTCCTTTACCCTCTGTATCCAATTCACCCAGATTAATCCAATTTCGGCTACATTTTCAGCTCTATAATTTTTCTCATTAATTTGACTGGTATTTATTGTGTATCTACTGTGTTGCAGTTTTAAGCACAATGGATAAAGCAGAGAACAAACAACTTTCCTAAACTCACACAGCTTGAATTTTAGCTGGGAAAAGCAGACAACAAATAAGTAAATACACAATGTATAGGCGGTAATAAGTTTTAAAAGAAAATTAAGCAGACTAAGAGGACACTATCTCTAGGTAGGACTATCTACATAACTTGGTTAGAGAGGGCCTCTCTGATGAGATGACATTTGAGCAGACACCTGGCTAAGGTAAGGGAGTAAAAGATGTGAAAATCTGATTTATTGTTCTAGGTGGCAGCCCAGGCATCAGCATCTTTAAAATCAGGAAACCTACTTCTACGAGCTTCAGTTTTCTTCTCTGCAAAACGACAATGACGACAATGTCCTAATTTTAGGGTTGATGTAAAGATTAGAGATAATGTCTACATAAGATTAGAAAAGGACCTGGTGCAATAAATGATAGTTATTATTCTCTCACATAGCTATGTAACTCTGTGACTGTAAAAATAGAGTATATACACAGATTACTTTCTGAAAACTGCCTGAAAAGCATTTCAGAGTTTATAGCAAATTATATCAAGCTGATAGTACAGAAGGCAGCATAATGCATTGAAGAGAATATGAGGTTGAGAAACAGACAAATCTCTGAACCCAAGCACCCTTATGTACGAGATGTATGTATGAGATCTTGGGAAAGTTATACGATATCTCCAAATCTCAGTTTCTTAGTCTGCATAATGGATTGTGTTAAGAATTAAACAAGTTGATCTACGAAAAAGCACAATCCTTGACCTGCACAAATGCTGGTTTCTTTCTCCATAGCTTCTCTTGCAATTACTCAGGTAAACTAGCACCATTTGGTCATATAATTTGATGCACAGAATTAAACATGTCACCTTTTGCAGGTGAAATATTTAAAAATGTAATCCCATGTGATCACAAAAGGCTTGAGGTCATTGAGGCATGAGGGGAAGACAAGGAGGAGCAAGAAAGATAAGGGCCTGAAACCAGCTACTTCTACCAAATTCCTCCAAATTCTGCAGAATGGGAAATCTTACAGAATTTTTCTGTTCAACAAAGTTTCTCAGGAGTGCTTTATCATTTTACCAGAAATGGGGAAGTCCTTCCTCACAGGAATTGACTTTCCTAAGCCCCAGTAATTCCAAGCCCCGCCAAAAAAATGTCCCCACCAAACACGAGATCCTAAAGTCACTAACAGATTATTGCATCAGATATTTATTAAAGGTAAAAAGACCAAGGTGTTCAAAGTCAATTAAAGAGAATAACCGAAGATACCAACACAAGAAAAAGTGGTATCACTTTGAGGAACTTATTTAAATCAGAAAGCTAGCTTTAAAACAGAAAAGAGAGAACACAATAAAATCCTGGATGAGTTCCAAATTTGGACATAGGTCCTTTCACAGATGATGTAGGAAAATGTGTTCATTCATCCATTCAGCAAATATGACTGAGAGCCCACCACACATCAGATCTCTTTCTAGGCAATGGGGACGCCATGTGGACATAACACTTTGAAAACTCCTGCCCCTGGAATGCACATCCTAATGAGAGAACAACAACTGATAAACAAGTGAAATATCTGGCAGGCAGATGGTATTAAGTTCTATGGAAAAGAATAAGGAAGACAGAAAGTAGGGATATGAAATTCAGGGTCCAGTAGGAAAGTTGTTATTTTAAATAGGGCAGTCAGGGAAATGCTCCCCACTGTGAAGGTGACTTTGGGGCAAAATCTTATGGGTGTGAGGTGGGGAATCATGAAGACCCCTAGGGGAGGAGCATTCCAGACAAAGAAAATTACAAGTGAAGAGCTTCTGAGGCAGGGAATTACTTGGATTATTAAGCAAGTGCGAAGTGAACCAGGGAGAAGAGTAAGGGAGGAGACCAAGAGATTATCTCAGGGACCAGATCCAATGCAGCTAGTGGGCCATTACCAAGACTGTGACTTTCACCATGAGATGAGGACCACTGACAGGTTTTGAGAAAAGGACTGAAATGAGCTGACATTGAACTGCTATTGTATTGATATCAGGTGCATTGAAATGGACAGAAACAGGGAGACAATAATCAAGATGGATGATGGCAGTGGCCTGAACTACTATCATATATACCAAGCTTTTTTTTTTTTTTTGGCCATGCCATGTGGCCTGCAGGATCCTTAGTTCCCTGACCAGGGATGGAACCTGTGTGCCTGCATTGGGAGTGCGGAGTCTTAACTACTGGACCCCCAGGGAAGTCCCTAAACCAAGCTTTTATTCTGAGAAAATTCCCTTTTCAAAGATGGAAAGACTGTGAAGAAGTGGTATGTGTTCATTTTTTGGTTTGTTTGCTTTTTGGAGGGTTGGAATGGAGATCAGTTTGAGAAGCCTGTTAGACATCCAAGGAAAGCCAGCAAGGAAAGCAGGTGGATACACATGTCGGAGTTCAGGGGAGTGGTCCTGGCTGGAAATACAAATTAAGGATTTTTTTCAGAGCACAGATGGGATTTAAAGGCTCAGAGAAGATGAGATAAGCCTAGAGAGAGAGTGAAGATAGAGAACAGAGAAGCCTTGAGGACTGAGTTCCTCCAGAAGATTAAAGGCAGCTAGTGCAGAAGCAGAGAGGGAGCTGTTGATGTGCTGGAAGAGATACCGATCAGGACTCTGTGGGGCTCCTGGGCACAAAAACCTTCCTGTGCCCTCCATTTCTTTGATTAGGAAATAGGCTTCATTCAACCTCCATGACCTCCCCTGAGTTCCAACTGGACAAGTTCAAACAGTTGTTAATTAGGGAAGGGAGGGGATGAGGAACAGTCAAGAGAAACAATAGTGCAGCCTTGAGGCAGGGTCCTGGTTCTCCATCAGGGTATACACACAACAATATCTTTGAGCTGTTTTGCAGATACTGAAATCCCCACCAGGTGGGAGAAGTTAATGGTTAACACTGTATGGTGCCCACAAGCATGTAGACCCCAGACAGGTTGGAACCAGAAGGTTGGTGATGCCGACTGCCACTTACCTCACCACCAACCAATCAGAAGAATGTCCATGAGCTGATCACGCCCTCTTTGAACCATTACTATGAAACTTCTCACTACTCTCTCCAAGTTGGGACACACAGTTTTGAAAGCACTAGCCCGCGCTGTGGCCCACTTTGCCTGGCAAAGCAATAAAGCTATTCTTTTCTACTTCACCCAAAACTCTATCTCTAAGATTTAATTTGGTGTCAGGGTACAGAGGCCGGATTTGGCTTCTGAAGGACAACCAGAGAGTCTATATTGTAGAAGCTCCATGAAAGAAATATTTTAAAAAGAAGGGAGTGATCCAGTGCGCGGAAAAAATTGTTGCCTCTATGTGTTTTAAGAACTGAGGACCGACCATTAGGTATTATAACATAACGGTCACTGGTGACCTTAAGAAGAGAGTATCCATGGTGCAGCGGGAGGGGAGAAAAGGAGAGACAAGGAGCTGGTGATATCAAGTAAAACTGCTCTCTGGGGGACTTTGCTCTAAAAGGGAACTGAGAACTGGGGAGATCACAGGTTGTAGAAGACAGGGATTTTTTTGTTTGTTTGTTTGAGGAGGAGAGATTACAACATAGAGGGGGAAAGTTTGATGATGAGAAGGAGAGAAAGGATGCAACTGCAAAAGTGGCATCCAGAGTCAGGGGGAGCAAGGGAATCTGTGACTCAAGTGGAGGGGTTGGTCCCAGATAGAAGTAGGGAGTGTGCAGTCACTGCTGTAACCCTCAGCAGGAAGACAGGGCAGCTGGCCCCGAGGCAAGTAAGGGGTTGAATGTGGAAAGAAAATTTCCGACATGTCAGGCTAGTTAATGCTACTGGCCTCTCTGAGAGGTAAGTATGAAAAGCTATAAAAAGCCAAAGCAGCTGCCCCAGCAGCTGATGTGAACCTAGAAGGTGTAGACGTGTGAGAGGCCAATGTGATTCTGTACGGGAAGGGGTCTTAGAATTGCCACACAAGTAGAGTCTGTTTAGGATTGAATAAGTGAAGAGAAGTGAACATGGAGGGAAGACAGAGGAGAAAAGGCCACACACAATCTTAAATTCAATATTTCACTCCCATTAAAGATAAGCTGTTTATAAGCTTCAGTGTAGGGCACATAATTCTAAGTAAAAACTCTGTGGTTCCTCTTCCCAAACATAAATCATGATCACTCTCCACTCTGCTCTCTGGGAGTCCTCAAGGCAAAGGGACAAGACTTGAGGTACAGTAATAAAAGTCTGAGTATTATAAAATCCATCCTGAGCTCCAAGAAGAAAAGAATAACACGAAGAGAGCTCTAAAAAGTACTTATTTACCCAGGCGTTGTGCAGTATTATAAATTTTATTAACATCCTCAGGAATCGAAATGCACACCTTGATACCTATGTGAGATTTTTTTTTTACTCAATTATGGATATATGTGCTTTAAAGATGAACTATGAAGTATTTTTCGACTAAATGCCTTGATAAAATAATGAATATTAAATACGTCTCAGAGCCACAAAAAGGACTTATCACAGGATTGTCTTTGTGGTAGCTGAGGAGTGCCCCCTACAGTCTGATGAGCACAACACAAGCAGATGACAAGGAAAGAACAGAGCTTCAGTGTTTGAAGATTCTCAAAAGGCGTCAGTGAAAAGAAGGTAAGAACCCTCGGCTAAGAAAATGTGACTTTAAAGCCTAAGAAATATGTGGACACTATGAATTCCTATCTTTACATATTTGTGAACAGCAAGAAATGAAAAACTTTTGCATGGATTTTTATTTGACTATCAGCACCTATTGTATACAGCTAAAGAAAATACAATGTATTAGCAAAGTCTGTTTTTGTTCTTTGGTTCTTTTACATCAACATCTGAATATACATGAAAATAATAGTGAAAAAAACATTATATTCTGCTATGCAAACGAAAACTGTATCTGGGATCAGAAATGAATTGCATCTGATGTTAGTAACATAAAAAGAAAATGTAACATATTTATTAAAATGAAATTCTGGTTTTATTCCTTTTTGTAAAGACTTCACTGAGAAGTATTTACTTTCTATGAACATCATCCGTTAAAATGCTAATGATTTTCAAAATAAAAATCACAAGAAGACATGAAAGACTTATCAACATTTTAAAATACTACATAATGTATACATAAATATGGTGTCAAATGTGTTACATTAATATTCAATATTATACACTGTATAATGTATGTTACAATATTATTGGAGAGGCATAAAGTTTATGGTATATCAACAAATTGAAGGGAATAAATTTCATATATAATAATATATCCAGTTTAATTTTCCATTTGTAAGAAAAGGAGAGACAAAGTATGTACCAAAAACCTTTGAAATTTTTTACTGGAAATATTTTGAATACTAATATTGGTATAATTTAAATATAATAGCATATTTGGTGTTTGTAACTATTAAATTAAACCCAGAATTATATAAATGCTTAGCAGTGGACAGAGCAGTATTTATCGAAGTTAACAGCCTTTCACATAATCTTTGAATAAATGCAGATCTTTGGAAAACTGCATTTAACGTCACAAAATGTTCATTTAGACTCAATTTCACATACATTTATGAGATATACATAAATGTACATGATTAAATTGATAAATTTAAGCATTTTCATTAAGAATGTTTTTCACGTTCAGAAAGAGGCAATTAGGGTCATACGGTTTAAATACTTTTTTTCTTATGAAATCTAATAAGCTATAATGCAATATTTATATATCACTGCTTTCTCTAAAATTATTAATAAATTGTGTAATGATGAAGTAATAAATTATACTTTTTTCCTGTAGGAAAAGCTAGTATACTAAAGAAAAACTGCTTGATACATTAATCTTCCTAAGTATTCTGGTTATTAACCTAATAATCAGAATTGTCTCTTCCTTCCCACCTCCTAAAAAATGTGTATGTGATGCACTCAGAGGTTAAAACACAGCCCTTGTGGAAATCCCTGCTAAAAAATATTAGTGTATAGACCCCATAAATGTACATTCAAATTAATGAATCTGGCTGTTTTCATATTTAAGTAACCTTTTGAATTCACTCACCCATATTATAGAATCCTTGCCAAAATGCAGTTTAAAATTAAAATTATACTTTTAGTAATATGAAATAATTGAAACATTTCAACACTGTAATGATTCTTTAATTTTTAAATCAAAAAAATGGAAAAAATGAAAGAAGGGAGGGAGGGAGGGAAATAGGGAAGAAGGAGGGAGGGAGGGAGGGAGGGAGGGACGGAAGGAGGGAAGGAAGGAAGGAAGGAAGGAAGGAGAAGGAAGAAGGGAAGGTAATCCACTGATTTAATTAAATGAATTAACATTTGTAAAATTAACAATTTCCCAAAACAGCATTGGTCCAGAAAGAAAATTTAATATCCCTAGGTAACAGAAATAAAAAACTAAAATGCACCCAAGCCTTAAATATTATATACTGTTGATTACATAGACTTGACTTGTGGAAATGTACCAAAGAGCAATTAAGACAATTTTAAATAAACTTTTATTCAAATTGAAAACACAACTGTAGGTTGTATATACTCCTTTGGTGTTTAGAAGATATCATAAATTCAGTCACTTCCTCATGCCCCAGAAAATTCAGCCCATTTTTTAGAAAGGCTATTGCTTTCATATTATTCCTACCATGAAAAATGCTACCTTTTTTGGCTAATACAAAGAAACCACAATTAACAGTGAAACCATAAATACTTTCTGTGTTAACCACAAATGGCCTTTCCCATAGAGAAATGGCTTACATGTGTTCTAAATGTGTTTGGTTTCATTTTGTATGGAAGGAGCTGTGGGTATGTTTTTATCTAAGAAAAGAACATGGCATGAACATGCACAGCTTTCTAAAATGAGAAACACTCATTGAATTTAATCGGAGTTTTGTCTGGGCCGGAAATTTGGAATTAAGTTCCATGAGTGATGATTTTGGATTCTCTGGACAGGACTTTAGGGTCTACTTGCCAAACTTTCTTGGACTCTCAGTGCAACACAAGGCAGGAGGGACCTTTGCCTGTGTCATATTACTGCATCTCGTGTAACGATCGGCTGATTTCAGGAGCTCACAGCCTTCACACATTTCCACTTCATCAATTCAATTTGGGTCTGTCCCATATACAACCGTTGACTGCTCTGGGTCAGTCTTCTGTGTGTGCCTGTCTGAGTGCAGTTGTACCTAATTTCTTGAGTATCTACTCATTATGCTCAGCGTCCAAGTCTATAGAAATCTGCATATGTGCATGTGAAGAATCATTTCTCTATTTGAATATAACACACGCTAGGTCATTTTTTAAAATGTCACTCACACTCTGAAAATATGTAGGAAAGAGGAAGGCCTTCTCAGAACATGACCTTGTGCTCACTTCCGTAACTGAGCCTCCTTGCAAAGAGCCTAAATGGAAATTAAACCAAATTTTGTTCTGTAGATTTTCACTGGTCACATATAACATAAAATAAGAAAATCTAACTGTAAATCAGGAATTGTTCAGAATACTCTCTACTCAATTGAATTTATACCCACAAAATAACCATCTGAGTAAAAGATTTTCCCCATATAAATTATCTTCAGAAAACTTTTTATAAAAATATGTCCTACTATAAAATGTATCTACTACTCTAATTGTATGAAGTTTATCTTAATAATCTACAGGACTATTCTAAAGAATAAAAAGGTAACCTTCTTATCAATTACAAGCTTAAAACAATAAACTGAACATTTGGAGTTTTTTAAAACCAGTTTAAAAAGAATAAAGTCTGTTCAGAAAGTTGTTTACCATCATGCAGACAAAGCTATTGATTGAGCTATCATTTTATTGCTTTTATAACTTGTGAATTTGTGATTACTTTGAATATGTTTATTTAAAAAAGGTAGATGATTTGTGATTCAAAAGTAGAATTCTTTGGTTGGTTGATTCATTTTCATGAGGATGAGGTTTGGAGAGGGTGTGGCAGTAAGCTGTTGCCCTGTTGGGGGCCCCATCCCCAAAGGAAGGGGTAATGAAATTATCCACAACTGTAGGCCTTTATTTATTGGGATAACTATCTCCCCTTTATTTTGAGCTACATAATATACTATAATAAAACTTGGAAAGTCTTTTATTCTGCTTCCACCCAATTATCTTTTTTAAAGGTGGACTCAAAAATATAAAGTCAAAAAGTCACTAAAAGATACAAAAACCTGTATTAGTCTTTGGTATATTGAGAACTAGGCTGCTCTGTTTATAACTAGGGCAGCTACTACTCGATTTAAAATTTTGTCAGATGTATAGCATTAAAAGGGTGTGTGTGATGAGACACATTACGATTTTAATTGTGGTTAAAAACTTCAGACAGAGCACATAAAAATAAAATATTAACCTAATGAGAAAAACTGTAAACACTTTTGGTTAATCCTAAAGTGTTTCTTAAAAAGAAACTGTAAAGCAATAAAAAAAATTCCTAGAAATAATTTTAGTATAAGATGGTGTTAACAGGACTTTTAAAGTTTCTAATGAAAGATATAACTAATTTGTTTTATTACATTATGTCTCACATCACCATTTAAGTCAACATAGCTTTTATAAAGATGGCAGACAGCGGGAAACAAAGAAAATAAAACAAAACAAAAGTTGATTTTAAATATTTAAATATTCCCCCCCCCCAAAAAAAATTCATCTTGCAAAACAGAACAATTTTCTTCTGCTCAATGTATTTCCATCCTGGATACATTTCCATTTGCAATACTAGCAAAAGAAAGCAAATACAATTGCACCACCTATAATCAAAACTTTTTACTGTCACGAGAATGTTGAAACAATAGTATTTTACAAACACTATCAGTCTTAGAAGCGAAGTCTTAAAAATATACTCTCATCTTTTACATTCACTTTATTTATGAAATGACTGTAAGAAGTTTCCTTTCAAGTTGATTCTTAAAATTCACCCAAGGGTTGCTATTCATTTTCCAAATACAAAACTTTCAGGAGGAACACATTAAGTGCTTTGTCCACCCCTATCGGTTGTTTCTTAAAGCCAGACCCATGAACTACATCAATTTATCTCTAAGACTTGCTGAAAACGCAGATCAGAAGGCCTGAGGCCGGGCCTGGGAATATGCATTTAACCCTTCCTCCAAGGCTTCTGACACGCACAGAAATCAGAAATGCCGTAGAATGGCAACTCCAGGGGCACAAGGCCTTATTAACCTTAACCTTCTGTCCTCTGCACTTGGCCCAGCAGCCGGCACAGAGCTGAGCTGAGCAGAGTGCGGTGGAGATGCATAACTGAGCCGCTGCCTGAATGAATGCCTGAGACACGCAGGGGCGCTTCTCAGCTCCGGGCTGCGCAAAGCACGTCCCCCTTCCTCAAATTCCTGCAGCGCACACCATGCACCCAGACCTCAGAACTTGTGGGAAGCCAACGCCTTGCTTTGTATGCTTCCAAACCGAACTGCCATCCCAACTAGACAATAAATTCCTGAAGGATAAGGTTTGAATTTAGAGTTTTGTTTTTTGGGTTTGTTTGGTTTTGGTTTTGCCCATTAAACATTCACTATATAAATATTTATTGAGCACTTAATGCTAAATACCGTGTCTAGAATTGGACACATAGCAAAGAATAAAACAGGTGTATTCTCGGACCTCTGGGAACTTGGTAACTCCTGGAAGAGTGTTCAGGAGGGATGACCCCACTACCTAGGGAGCAATTTGTACATTTTAGTGAATGTTTTTGTCTCCTAGGATAGTTGTGTCAGAGAATTTACAAATTACACACATATTATTTTATTATATACCTTCCTTTTGTATTTCTTATGTATTATAATTACCTCATTACAGATATTCTAAAATGATGTGTGTAGTTGGGAAAGTATTACCTATGAATTTCATTTAAGAGTACTAAATTAGGCATCACAAAAGATATATTACCAAAAGGGGGCATTGGGTCTAATATGGTTGAAAGTCACTGCCCTGGTGAATATTCGAACATTGTTAACTTGAAGATTCCCTTAGCATAAGCAAAGTGATATTTACAAAGTATTTGATTAATAAAAAAACATATAACAATGGAATGAGTAATATAATTTCACCAACAACCTCCTAATTCTACTGTAAACTTCCCTTTAGTTGATAAAAGTTTTCACACAGTTTTCAGACACATACATTAGTGGTCTGTGGTTAAATACTATGTCTTCATGACAGTAGGTAACCAAAAAATTTCAAGGTATATCGTCTATATTAAGATGGCTGATTAGCACCTACTCTATTACCCTGATTTAGCAGAATAATAGAATTCACTAGAATTTAACAGGGTAGTAGAATTCGCTAGAATGCTAAATCACAGGTACACTAACCAAGTTTACCTTCTTTATAAGAATTATGACTCTGCAAAATCTTTAAACAATTGTCCTGTTCTGACTTAATTGGTGATGAAATGTGCCTCATACAGCTCTTGTGTTTGCAAATTCAGGTACAGCAGGAGAAATCAGTCTTTAACATCAGGAGATCCCCTATCAGTAAATGAAGAGGCAAAAATGACACCAAATAATAGTGAAGTGATGACCCACTATCGTTCCAACAAGCTTCTTATCACCATGCTGTGTGAAGACTATCACTATAGAAGGAATGGCCCTTCTCACCTAAGCCATCCCCCTCCAATCAAACCTTTTCATGAGCAGTAACCACCGGAATGCCTATAATTTGGCTTGCTAGAATGAGTACAGATTTATAGAAAGAGTTTAAAATAAACACAAATAATTTAAAATGCATTAAGTAGGAAACGCCTCCTTGGACTTAAACTAGATTGTAAATTTTACCAAAAATGTCAGAAAATATTTGTAAGTCTTATTTTTTCCTTTCTGCAAGAAAAGTGACGTCCATATCACTTCCCTCAGCACATGAACAGCTGCACATCACTGAAAACTTTTAAGAAATAGTAAATAGCTTTTACTAAACTAAGAGATCTTGAGTGTAAAATAAATTGTATAAAATGTGGGATTTTTAAAAACTATTATCTCAAGAGTTTTGATTTCCTGGGCCACAACTAATTTAATATATGCTTTAATTAAACCATCCCTTTATATGTAATCAGGAAAAAAACTGAAATAATGGATACAACATATTAAGACACAGGCCTAGAACAGTATGACATTTTAGGCCACAAACATGTCCATGTGTTAAATTCAGGGTTATTCCCTTTAAAAGTGTGATGTGGAACACAAGGCAAAACTCCTACATTATGCACAGCGGTATCTAAGCTGTGTCACTGTATGTCATAAACAGATGCTCAGAATTCTGCAATACTGGATTGATTTTCAATTATTTTAATACCTCTACCTATTGCTATTATTTTTGGTCTGAGCTCCTATATACAACAGAGCAACCATGGAGACTGTGGAATACTTCAGAGCAATTTACTCCTTGTCAGAGTGGTACAGGGAACTGGAAAATTTGGGAAGTTTATAAACCACAATGAGTCCCATTTCAGCTCAGTCCACCATTCTGTCTGCTTCAGCCTCGGATTTCCAATCTCTTCCTTTCCTTCCTTCCCTTGGGAGGATAATGGTAAAAAGAGAGTTTATGTATGTCCATGTGAGTTTCCCAAAAAGAGAAAAAATAACAACAAAGGGGAAAAATGAGAGTCATAATCACCAGCCCCATTTCACTCTCAGCTTAGGTGGCCTTGACCCCAGAAGCAGGATCCCACTGCTTCAACTGGGATCCAGGATCAAAAGATGACCCATCAAGAAAGAGTAGATTGGGCTTCCCTGGTGGTGCAATGGTTGGGAGTCCGCCTGCCGGTGCAGGGTACGCGGGTTCGTGCCCCGGTCCGGGAGGATCCCACATGCCGCGGAGCTGCTGGGCCCGTGGGCCATGGCCACTGGGCCTGCGCGTCAGGAGCCTGTGCTCCGCAACGGGAAAGGCCACGGCAGTGAGAGGCCCGCGTACCGCAAAAATAAAAAATAAAAATGAAAGAGTAGATTCACAGGTCTTTGTATCCAAACAAACCACAGAACCCTGGGGAAGGGCAAGAGTGTGCACAGGGCCATGACCGAGGCTGAACTTTGTGTTAGGGTGACCTACTTCACAAAGTGGTACTCATTCCTTAAAAACACGTGTATTTCTGAAGGTTCAGAGGAAAAATGTAAAAGGGCAGCCACCTTGTCCAGGTTTGAGCGAAAACATAGTTTTCGCTGTCAGCCACTGAGGCTTCAAGCCCTGCATCCTCTCTTTCTTTAAGTTCACCTCCTGCTGCTTTCTTCCTCACTGTCTGTGATGGACATCTTACGGTTCTTAACTCTGGTTTCCTTCATACGTCAGCTTAAATCATTTCCTCAGGGAAGCATTCCCAACTCACCACACTGAAACGGCTCCCCTGTCATAAACCCTGCACTTGCTCTTTAATAACAGCTGGTACACCTGTGTTTATTCAAAGTTTAACTTTTCTGAGAGACTGCAGGTTCACGAAAGCAGGGACCACATCTATGTGAATCACCACTATATTTCCAATGCCTATTTCTTGCACAGAATGGGTGTTTATTAAAGTATCAGTTGAAAGAGTGAATTTTAGTACCAGCTGATGACAAATACTCTCTGCCACGGTACCCTGTAATAAACTCGGCAAACAATGAGCAATAGTGCCACGGACGATATGGATTAACTATAACATTACTCTAAAGACCAAAGTTCTTAACATCAAACCCTACAAATGCTCCACGTTCATCTCTCACCATATTTCTCTTGCTATCTACTATCTAATGACACCGTTCTTTCAGTTCTTTGCATGCACTGTGGATCCCTCTACCA
Source organism: Phocoena sinus (assembly GCF_008692025.1). Lineage (NCBI taxonomy): Eukaryota > Metazoa > Chordata > Mammalia > Artiodactyla > Phocoenidae > Phocoena > Phocoena sinus. Next base: position 37,321,616 of record NC_045769.1, read on the forward strand.
CTGCGGGTGTTTGCAGGGGCTATTTCCTTTGTTCAAAACGTAATCCCCACACCCATCTTGTGTCTGTCCTTCACAGTCCTTCTCTTGGTTGAATTTTGCATTTACTTCTCCAAGCTTTCAATTTTCCACCAGATTGTGTGCTCCATGAAACTGGGACAACATGTCCTTGTGGTCTCTGTTGTATCTGAATGCCTAGCACAACGTAGGCACCTGGTAAATACTGTTGCATGATGGAATGAATGAACAAATGAATATATTCCACTGTGGCTGAATCATCCAACTGAAACTACCATCTCCTTACTAGTATTTATTGCAATATCGCCTTTGGGACTGGGAACTGTAAATTCTTCCATTTCTTATCAAGATGAAAGAAAGCCAACGTGCCACCTATTTCATAATTGTCCCCCTTTATCAAGTCAGAATTTTCCACAGATATACATGGGGTTTACCAATTCCTGATTTCTCCAAGAGTATGCCTCGCCTAGGGGAATGGTTTGTCTTTGCTTCCATGGCTTTGGCATTATAACCTTGAATTGTGGTCTGTCACGCTCAGTGGTCCTTGCTATTGGTTCTTAGCAGATATAAGCTAAATGACTACGCCTTTAAAAATGGGTCCTCAGGACTAGCTAAAGGTGGTTTTGTTTAAGAGCTGTGTCAGGCCAGTGCATTCAAAAATATCCAAATACTCACGTTTTATGGAAGGCCTACTCTCTATCACACACCAGCCTCACTGTTACCTATTGCAGGGTAGATGAGTGGAATTGGTATTTTGATTTCTTGCCTCAAAACGGTAATGCCTGACATCACCTCTCACCAGAAATATCTAAAATTGATTTCTTAAAATGGAATGAAAGTGACTTTATGGATTACACAATGGGAGGCTAGACAGTGAAGTAGACTCAGAACAAAGAGATAAAAATTTACTTTGCTTAATGTCAGGAGCCCTCCGGGTGTGGGCCACTTGACAGTATGAGGCTCATTTGCTAGCATTTCTCTGTTTTTGCTGTTTGAAACCACAGGTCATCTTAAAGTAAATGTAATCAGTTGGTCCATCCAGTAGCCGTTTTGCTGATCTGGGCTCGGTTGTGACAGAGTATGTGGGAAGTTGACTTTGGTCACCAAACCCAAGCTGTTCAAAACTGCTGATGTGCAGATGCAGGTTTACTTATAGGCATATGTCAGAGGCACACTGCATGCTCTGGCTCCAAACAGAGGGGTTTCAGAGTTGTTGGCTCCCTAGCTTGCAATTTAAACCCTGGAACAAAAGTATTCTTCTGGGTCATGTGGGTGCAGTGTTTGCAAGCTTTAAGTTGTTTAAGCTGAGTTGCCCCACAAGGCAATTACTGGCACCATTTCACTATCTTTCTGCTCTTTTGATGTGGTATGTATTTTGTTTGAGGCATTTGCCTAATTTAGGAGGTACAGGGATTCTGTTAGGATTACCCCCTAGTCCTCCTAGGTTTGGGGAATGGGCAGTCTCTGTGCAAACCACAGATGCCACTGCATAAACTGAAACACTAGGAAACAAAATTGTACATCTAGAATAATGGAACCAGCATCTAGGAAGGAAAGTTGATGCCTGCAGATTATAGGACCTTACCCCTCCTTAAGTTATTACACTTTGCACTACTTCTCTGCTGAGACTTATAAATAAAAGTTTCGAATAACAACAACAACAAAACAAAAAAACACTCTGCTTTTAGAGTCACATGTGAAAGGTATATCAGCAACTCCGTGCCCTTATTGTCCAAACTTTGCAAAGATATTGTGGCCCAGGGAAAAAGGTTTTCAAAGTGTTAGCACACAACTCTTCACTTGGAAAAGAGTAAGGCAGGTGGATCTCAGAGCTGCATGAGTAGAAGTAGAACAAGGCCTGGAGAATGAGCTAACATGTCCGTAGCAACAGGTCAGTACCTGCTATTTCCCTTGCTTTTAAATTACATCAGGGTTGGGCCTTGGTGAAAATCTGAAGTCCTGTGGGCACTGGAGAAGGGACGCTTTTAAGCTTCATGACCAAGGAGACTTCAAGGTAGAAGTGGACCACATTGATGCTCAAAAGTAGAGTTGCATTCAAAGATCAATGAGGGCCATTCCTTACATATGAATAAAGACAATTATGTTTTAGTTTTTTTCTCTTTTCAATGAAACTTCATTTTTGAAAACAAAGTGTGGACAGACAGACTTTTAAAACAAGTTATAAGAAATGAACCTGTTTTCCTGATCTACTTCAAAAGAATTCATTTTGCTTCATTGGATTTGTCCTAACATAAAAATTCAAGTCATTAATCTAACTTTTTAATACCCTAATTAATTATTAGGGCATTAATATGAATACGTTAAACAATTGTGCTTATTTAAATTTGGGGCATGCATATTATTATTAATGTGCACTATTAATAATAATGGTCCCAAACATGCTAGCTTGGCTTTTCTTTGCAAAGTGATTTAATCATTCTCACATTATCAGTACCAGTGATATCATTCATTAATCTCATTTTGTTTTTAAATTCATAACTTTTCAAAAAAGCCTTTGCCTCAAAATATCTAGTTGCTACTCATATGAATTCAGGAAGCATGGAGTTAAAGGAGTTGGCTTTTTTTTTCTTAAATCAGCAGTTTACATTATTTTAAAAATGAATGCTTAGAATCAGCAATTTTCTTGGTTTTTTTTTTTTTTAACGATCTTGAGGGGTTTTTTTTATTTAAAGTGGAAAACTACATTAAGTGCAAGGCAGCCAACAAAGAAGCAGCCATAAAGCCTAAGTATTCCTAGAGTTATAAAATATGTCCATTGTGCCAATTCCACTGCTAACAATGAAGTTTTAAGCATTAATATGCCTTCATTGCAGTTTTAATGCCTTAATATGGACTCTATAGCTCTTTTGGGTAATTTTGCTTTCTCTGGTACTTGAAAGGTGATGATGTCAGCGTTCTTCACACTGATTCATATGCAGGTTGATGAAGCTGAGTTATTTATTGAGTTCCATTATATTTTCTATAAACATTAGTTCTCAATAAACAGAGACATTTAGCTGGGGGTTTATTTATTAAATAGGTACTGTACAGATGGTTTTGCCACACATGATGTGCTGCAGGGGATATTACTCAGGAATAATCAGCTGTGTTATAGCTTGGCTAAATTAATAAGATGATAATGATGAAATTGATGCTTTTGAGCTAGGCTTGGTAAATGGTTTTTGCATAAACAAACTGATAAATTTGAGAAGCAATTACTTGCTTGTCAAAGATAAAAACACAACAGGGCCCATTTATAGTTAGGTCCTATTTATTTTTAAAGATTGTACCAGATTTTATGTTTAATATGCTGCAATTAAAAAATAATACTTAAATGAAGAAGAATAAAAAAAAAAAGCCTAACTTTCTGAGTTCTCCTTCAAATCTGAAGAAGCAACGTTGCTTGATTAGACAGCAAGCAAACTTTTTTGTTGCATCTGAAGGGAAAATATATCTGACAAACAGCAGGGTAACATTCCACATAAATTTTTTAGTCATGTAGGCATGTTTCAGAAACAGCTGATTGACACTATTACTATTCATCCCGCTACTCCAATTCATCCCCTTCCCCAGACACACAAACACTCACTTAATAAGGGGCCCTACAAAAACTTTTTTATCTGGTTCCCAAATAGCAAAGGACATGTTTAACCTAGCATACAGTGTTCTATAAATGGTACAGAATTCATCCATTCTCTTCAACCAAAGTCTGTTTAATTGTTACTTGGAGCCTGAACATGAAAAATACATGCCTATTGATGAAATTTACAGATACAATTTTATTACATAATGCTAGCTTTTTGCACGTAAAAGTCAGAACTGGCTTCCAAGATCAAGGAGACATGAGCTTCCCTCCCCAGCTTTAACCGAATTTTAAAAGATTCTTATTAAATCACACACTCAGGGGCCACCTATTAGCCCTGAACATGCTGTATATATTCCATTAGTATCAGTATGAGCTTTACATTAAATATATTGTTTATAGTTCTGTGTGTGTGTATGTGTATGTATTTTTAACTATACACGAAGAACAACAGCCTACAGATAATCTTTATATATTCTGCAGTATCTTATCAAAAGCTATTTCACACTAAATGGCAGTTTTCATTTTTCTTCTCCTTTAAAGAGCTTATGATTACCAAAGATAAGTAGTAGCATATTTTTACTACTTGGGTATAGTTAATGGTATCTGCAATGAACTATTTGTCATATAGAAAGAGAATTACATGCAAAAAATTAAATATCTTAATTCTAAATATTGAGATTCAAAACTTTCGTAATTATATTTATTTTTAAAAAGTTAAGTAACGGGGAGGAGAGCAGCACTCTTCAAAAGTATAGCATGAAATCATCAGCTGTGAGATGGAGTCAGATATCTGTCTCATTAAAATAGTCACCTTCTTTGTCTTTTTAAAAGAGTACTTTGATGTCCTTCATTCAAAAATATGTTAACTTAAAATAAGTTAATGCTGTGACTGTTAAATGCAAGCCATGGTGTTAGAATGGGTATTGTGTATTTTACTGTTTGTGTGAAATAAATGAGTTACAGCAAAATGCTATGTATGTGCATGGTAGAAATTCTGTCCCTCTGGGCAGCTCAAAAAGCAAGATTATTTGCCTTCTCAATTATTGCCAATAAGAACAAAAATATAATGATCACAAATAAGAATAGGCAAAACTGTTTTAAAATACATAGCAGATTTCTATCACAGAAATTCATAATATATTGGTTTGATATCAGACTGCCTAATGCTTTGTTATAAAAGTTCAGTTGTGATTTTCTCCTCCTAGTTAATTGGAAACAACTGCTCCCCAGGACTAATTACAACTCCATCTAAAACAAAGGTGAGCACAAATATGTCTTAAGGGAACGTGAAAACTTTGAAGGTGAGGCCCATACACTGAACTAGGGGATGAAATTGAAAACCATTCTCTGAGCTTTGCTTTCTAGAGACTGTTGCAATAAGCATTAAGGAAATAAATCCAATGAGTTTTTTAGTGATGATATCAAGAGGCATGAAAGCATAACATATTGAGATTCCTTAGTGAATCCCACATTGATCAGCTTACAAATCAATTATTGTTAATAGAAATTCTGTGTTGGGTCTGCAATATCATATGCTTTACTGAAAATAATTTTTGGTAAGTGCTTAGCAGAAACTTCTGCACTTGAAACATTTGAATTATCCAACACAGCACTAATACACATGTGGACTCGGCACTAAGCTATAATCTTGGTAGGAATCTTGCCTTACATGTACCATTTAGCTCACAATTCAAGATATTTTAAATTACCTATAAAATTAAAGGATGAATGAGAACAATGGAACATCTGAGTTTCTTGTTCTGCTATTAAAGATGGCAATATCTGAATTGATTTCCCTTGGTTTCAAATGTATATGGTCCTATAGCACAAACCTGAGCATCTGGACTTCCCCTCGCCTTTGGTAAATACCCTGCAATGGGGATTCCTAATAAAATACAGCACAGTCCTACAACTAATACAAGTGTTATTTGGTTCTAATCCTAAAAGGATTTGTAAAGGTTGGCTATTTATTTCATTGATAGTCTAATGTTCAAAAAAAAAAGTGTAAGTTGAACTAAGGAAATATATCTCTGCAAATTACAACATGAAATTTGTCATATTTGTGAAGTTGTTTCTAGTCATTATTCAGGTGACAAAAATCTCTAGGGAACTAGTCAAGTCAAAGTTGATATACAGAGAAAGAGAAAGCATTCTACTACTCAGAAATCTTAAATAATTTTAGAACTTTAAAATTTTATTCAGTCTATGTACATTTTTTGTCAGTCTATGTATATTTTTGTCAACATATACTAATTTATCGTCACCATTTGCTACATTTAATAGTCCTATTTTAAACATTAGTAATTTATTCAAATAATAATCAAAACAAGAATCAAATTAAGCTCTTTTTTAGACAAGTTTTGACAGATATTTTTGGGTTTATAATTTTAAAATAGTACTTTTTTGAATTTTCACGATAAATTATATTTTGAAAAAAAGCAAAACACTTGGAAACATTTACCCAGTTCTAGTACATATAAGTAAAACAGTTCTAACGCTATATTTATTTGCAATATCAAAATATAGTCATGTTTTTCATATTTCTGAAATTCTCCCCTTTGTCTTAATTTTATCGGTTAGAATAATCAAAACCATGTTCATTAAATTATTAATTCACATGAAATAAAGAACACTGGATTTAGCGGTAATGAGACTATGAACTCTAACGGAGAACACAGAAATTCCCCTTATAAACACATACAGAAGCAGGCTCCTCGGTTAGGAAGCTAAATTATGCCGATTACAAAGCAATTGTGTAAAATGGTTTGCATGGATTGGAACACTAAGCAACCATTTAAAATGCAAGTGGGAGAATTTCAAAGGCACCAAGTAGAACAGAATTATAAATTCTTGCCACTTTGCCTCTTAAAAATCTGTCTCTTTCATATTTACTCCTCACTTCTCTTCTAGATGTCAATATATGTCTCCTACAGGCTGAGAATGCATTCATTCAGTCATTCATTCACTGTTGCTTTATTTTATGTATTTACTGAGTACCTAATATGTGCCTTGCAGAGTACCCAGTGCTGGGGATGGTAAAATGAATCAAGTAAGGGTCCTATTCTCTAGAAGCTCAGAACAGTGGGGAAGATGGACAGCAGAGTGTAAGAGAAATGTATCCCATTGCAATTGAGTTAAATACACCATGGAAGAAAAACTCATTGACAGGTAGCCATAGAACCAGTATGCTCAGCGCTTTTATGTACATGAAAACGGCAGTATCATAAATCCAGGGAGAAAACCGGGAACATGAAGAAGTCTAAGGTTGAACTGATAAAAGAAAGTAGTGGACACCCAAGCAGATGTTCTTTCATCTGAGAACATTCCCTGGAATCAGGAAGGAGAAAGTGGGACCAACAGTCCAGTTCTAAATTGCAAGGGGATATGGGAGTGGGAAGGGAAATAAGACAGTGATGATGGACACATGACTAAAATTCTTTTTGGTATTGAAAACCTGTAGATATTCCAGGAGTAGGTATTATTTTTCTGCGTATATCCCCGAAGACTTCTTTATCTTAGGCAGGGGAGTTTTCCATCATCTGTTGTTGGAAAGGAAACTCTTGAAGGGCGGGGCAACAATGATTTCTCCCCTCCCCCAACTGATTCCTCTGCTTCTCTGCTGAGACTCCCAACAAGGGTGCCAACTAGTGCCAATTGTCATGATGTTTGAGATGTAGACACCTGTCTTCTAATAACTGGACTGAGACCACCAATTCATTTCACACAGGCCATCAAACAGACATCAACTAGTAATGGCCTATATTTACTACCAACCTGGGCTCCAGCCAAGGCCTTCTCCAAGGAACTGCTTTAGCATTCTTGATGACAAATAGCAAGTTCAACGGATGTTCACCCCCCTCCAAAAACGGCCCAGTGGCTGTAACAATAAGCGCCACTAAACAACCATGGTTCTCTCTCATTTTCTATGTTATCTCCATATTTAAACTTGGTAAAGTCAGCATCTCCTAAGCAAGTATTTTTAATACCTATTGAAGTGGAATGCAGATTAAGACTCATGTACAATTTTTTTAAATATGGAAATTAAATTTACATATTCATGTCCCACCATAAGATGAGGAGGTAAAGAGGGCCTGCTGTATGTTAAATTCCAAGAGGCGAAATAAACAGTATCAACATCAGGGATGCATGAATTCCATGTAAAGTATTTTATAACCATCTGCATATTGTAGTTTTCTAAAATAATCTTTAAAGTAACTTTAGAGTACTTAAGGAGAAGTAGATTCTTTGATTCCCATATATAATTCAGACCTTAAAGGGGATTTGTGTTTCTTTCTCAAATGTTAATCCAGTTTGTCAAAAGTACAAAAGAAAAAGTGGTTTAGAGCAAATGAACGTATTCTAAGAAATTAAGAGATAAAGTCCTAAAGAAGTACAGGTTATAGCTTCAGCAATAATAGGGTTGAAGAAGTAAGTTAGGGTCAACTAAAGGATTTGTTGGGTTGCGGGTGGTTTAGGAATATCAGTCTAACAGTATAAAATATTCATGATGGAGAAAGACTGGAGGCAGGTAGGGCAGTTAGGAGATAGTGACAGCTGTCCAAGTCAAAGTTAGGAGGTGTTTTAGAGAGTTTGTTGGTTGAAAAGGAGAATTAGGAAAGAGATTGCAGATTTAGGAACAATTTAGATATGATTTGCTTGGCAGAGAAGGCAAAGGAGGAAAGAGGATAAAGTTGACCCTAAGATGTGCCTGGATGCCCTCAAGATGATGAGCTAGGAAGAAAAAAGTTAACAACAACGGCAAAAGCATCGGACGTATAGATGCCAAGTGGAAGGTAAGCTCAGTGGGAATAATAGGCATGTCAAAGTGCTGGAGAGACAGGCAAGCACAGCTATATTTCTACCTGCTTTGAGAGTCGTAACAATGAAGATGACGTAATAATGAACGTAATAATGAAAGACATAATAATGAAGCACAGGAGGTAGATGGAAATGTGAGACTACAGAGCTAGAAGAGATAGACAGAGATCCTTAGAAACACAACCCAATTCCTGCCCTCAGAAGCACATTATCTAACCACGAAAAGAATTATGCATCTTCATGACAGCACCAAAAAGTAAGAGTTAACAAGAGGGATATATTAGTAACACAAAAACATTTAAATATATATTCATTTATTCTCTATAATGTAATATCTCTAACTAATTTTACTATCCTAGAATTTTTGGAATTCTGACTCATGAAAGCTAAAGCCTCTCAGATATCACTATGGAGCACCGACTCTCAAACAAAAATAGTTTTGTTCCCCAGGGAACATTAGGCAATATCTAGGGATGCTTCTGGTTGTCACAACTGAGAGGCGATAACTGGCATCTAGTGAGTAGAGGCCAGGGATGCTTAACAAAACATTCTACAATGCACAGGACAGCCGCCCACAACAAAGAATTATGTGGTCCTAAACATTAATGCTAGCAAGGTTGAGAACCCCTGTTATAAAGTTACTTCAGCACTTTGCTTAATATTATCTAAGATACTTGACCAGGAGAGTTCACCAATGAGAAGAGCTAATATAGTCACCTGACTTTTATTTGAGTGTTTAAGACAGTCACTCAAGATACAAAGAGGACACTAGAATTTTCTAGGGTAATTTCTATCATAAAGTAATATCCATGGCAATTTGGATAAGTACATAGTTTTAAGCACGCAGTTAAAATTTCAGGTATTTAAAATGTCCAACATTTTCTGTTGTAATTGTGTTTTCTAAGTTTCTATTTTCCAAAATTCCATTAACCAGTTCATTCTTCACAGTTCCAAGCTATTAAAATGTTAAGATAACTTAGTAGCTACAGACATTTACCTCAGCTGACTTCATTGCTAACTTTTCTCTTTAATATCATATGACCTCTCCAGCACTTAACTTCCGGAATGCTCTGACTACTTGCTTTGTTATTTCTGTCCATGGGGCTCTGGGAACACTTATCCTGTTTTTATGCATATTTCTTTTGGTGATGCTGCTGTCATTGTGTAAGAGTGCCTTCAACTCAGCCCTCTCACAGTGAAGCCGGTCACAGAATGACTTCACATCTGTGATTTATAGCTTACAAAACACGTCCATGACAGCATCTCCCTCTTCAGGACAGCCCCGTGATACCTCATTGTACCTCACAGCACGTGTCGGGAAGAGAAACACAAACAATGCATAGAATGGGAACCGTTCATTGACTAGCGCTGGGTGCCCAGCGTTGTACTAAGAACTTTGCTGCTTTGTACCATTTTACCTTAAAACAATCCAACCCTATTTTCTTGCTTTCAGATGAGAAAGCTTAACCAAGTCTGAGAGACCTGAAGTGACTTGCCCAAGATTACTTGGAGACAAGCCGGGAAACGAGAGGTATCTGATCCCATAGCCCTTTGGATCTAAACCACTTTGCTTTTTTCCTTCTCTAGAATGTGCCCAGCTCTGGATGGTGTACAATCAGGTTGCCAGCCCATGCACACAGAGAACAAGGAATCTGATACAGGACAGCAAAAGTTGAAGGACCTCATCCCGCTGACCCTTCTGATTCTTCTCCTCACCCAATTGCCTGAGAATTGGACCCCTGACACATGGCACTAATTTGCTGTAGCATGTGTATTCCACAAAGTTTGGTTGTTAATTTCAGACTTCCATTACAGGTCTCCTCTTGCCATCACGGTATCTTAATCTCTGTACCATTTTACTAAAAATGGTTCAAAACAAAAGCAGTTAAAGCTCATTATAGGTAAAGAAAATTTTTTTTTAAGTTCACCAACTTATGCTATCCACACAACAGAAAAGGAAAGCATTTTCTTGGTGCCTGTTTCCAAATGAAATCTCTTTCATATCACATGTACTGCTTTTGAGAATCTACAATGACATACAATCACATATGCCGGCATGCCATCCTACGGAAAATATCCGTTCAAAGAAATAAGGCCGGGGCTTTGTCATAGCATGGGACGCTTAGTAGATGATGACTAATAATATTGATAGAAATAACAATGCTCTAATAAATTTTTATTACCTTTCTTCTGGTTAAGAATATCACTTACACACACATGAACATGTGTGTGCATGTGTGTATATGGTGTATGTCTACTTTTTATAGAGCTTCTAAATAAAATTGGACAGTATCCAATCCAGGAAGCTCTAATGTCAATCTTTATTTTACAAGCTCCAAAATGTATATCACAAGAAATTGTCATTCACCATGATACTTCACATGTACTGCATTGTTTTAATAGAAAAATCTAAAGTTTCATTATGTTAATGTTGAGCAATGAAAATAAAACATCATAAAAAAATAAGCACTTTTTGGTGATTGGCTATAGCAATTTTCTGTCAGCTTCAAGCACAATAAAAGCACATTGAATGGGAATGGAACAAATGCTAGGAACCCAGCAGCACCAAAACTGCTTTACTGGATCCCTAGAAATCTAGTATTAATAAGTGTCAGCCCCAATAAAATACAACTTACCCAATAAATTATGTAATAATGTAATTGTTTCAGAGAAGAATTTACAGAGTCTTCCTATATACAAATGCTGAAAGCAATCTATCCAAATAACATTTTCTCATTCGAAGTGATACAGTGACTTGTTTAAAGTTTAATAACTAATTTAGGTCAAATTCAAAATAGAGGACTATTACAGAGCACATGCAACACAGAAGCTCATCGGTAACTTTGCTGATTTTTTTCTTTTGTAGGTAACACAAAAATAGACTTGATACACTAACAGGAGAACCATCTAGCACATGACCATCCTGCAGACAAAGAAAAAACTAGCCACATATACAATATGGTTGTGAATAAGCTTACATTTTTTCTGTATCCAGACACATATTTATTGGGCAATTAACTGAAAATGTAGATTGGTATAAGAGGGAAGTGTAGATTTAGCTTAATATAAAATATCTTAATCTTAGAAAGTAAACTATTTCTTCTAATATGTCAAAACTTACATATTTAGAAGACTTTATTCATATTTTTTCCTATTTTTTATTTAAAGCTTATTTATTACAGCAATTCTATTTGAAATGAAGCAAATATGTGTCGTGTAGTGTGGTGTGCTAACCAAGATATAATAATTATATATAAAAATATATATAAATATTTATTGAATTATACTTAATACATTTATACCAAAATGCCCCAGAGTAGACCACTATATGAAGATGGATAAACAGCCTCCCCCTATAATGTTCTAAACTTCAAAATATACATCCATTCATTTAAAAATTACTGAAAAGAAAGAAAGGACATGCAGCCTAGGTATGAGTCAACAATTTTCTTTATTTTTTCAACAGATTATCCAGGTAATAAAATTTATAGAGCATTTTCTAGATGATTAAAAGATGTTTTAATCTACCTTTCCTGAGTCAAGTGAATATACTATTCTTGAATATCTTACCCTTTAATAAAAAATATCTTGAAATCCTGGTAAATTTCATTAAATTTTGTCTATTTTATGTCAGAGTTTAGATTTTGCCCAAACCCTGACTTTTGAAACTGTGATTTTCCTTTACTATTCCACTTCTTTTATATCCCCAGAACAGAGACTGTCCAGTAACAGCAAAATCTGAAATGATTGCCCAGACTGGCTTTATAACACGTCTTTTTATATATCTGGTTTTTGTTCTGTTTTGCCTTTTGTTAATCGCTGATGAGTATTTTGCTGAAGACTTACATGAATAAACCTCCACTTCTAGTTAGGGTTTATAGGCAATAGGGGTCTGTATTATATTCTACATGTTTTACAACACACTGAATTGCAAGATAGCTATTTTTTCCCAATCTTCTGAGAGTATCTATGTTGTTACAAACTTCAATGCCTGAGTGTTCCTGATTGGTCCTCTTACATTCATTTTATAGAAATGGGTACTTTCCACTCTCCAAGAGGGCAAGCATCATCTAATATATGACATATGACCTCTTCTCAAGGGTTCATATGATATGCAGGAAAAAAAAAAAAAAAAGAGTGTACACCTTGCAAGAGTGCTAGAATTTCTTTTGGGTTTTGGGACCCCTGGACCTTTTTAGTCCCAATACCCCTGCTCCTCTGAGGGCAGAGGCAGTTCTGCGGCCACTACGCTGACATTGCCCACACCCTTGGCTGCACATCCTGCTTGAGTCCGTGCAGGTCTCTCTTTGTTCTGTTGTCTGTACAGACAACAGTCACCTGACTGTGTAGAAAAAGTGCTAGACTGGAGCTGTGAGCACATAAGTAAAATACTGTTGAACAGTGCCTAAGGAAATAGAAGACATTATTTTAAATTATCTCGATCATAATATCCACGTGAAGATTTGGCAATATAGCGGCAAAAAAAAAATCTCAAAACCAGTTATTCCTTTTAAATAAAAACAAAAATGAGAAACAGTAACTATTAGAAATCCCACCTGGTGCTTTTTCTGTGTTAATGATGCTTCTTAAATTGCATGTGGGTAAATGGTAATTTTGTCTCACACCATTAAAAACTAATGGAACCCTTGATGATAAGAAATGCCATAGCTAGCTTGTTGGAAAACGTTTAATTAATAAAGTAATAAAATTATTGTAAACTAGTGCAGTTTCAGGGAGAATTCATTGGGATATAAAACAGACAAAACATCCTAGATAGTTTGTATAGGAAATAAACATTACTATATAAAATACCATATAAAGTTAAAGGGGTTTGTGTCACATAGAATTAAAATTAGCTATTATACTAATAAAAAAAAGATCATTTTTTCAGGGAAAAATGCTAGAGAACGTAACCTATAAAAAGCTGTTTTTAATCATCCAAGAAAGTATCTAAATTACAAAACAAAAGGAAGGTTATTGTATTTTTCCATAAGTTGGAACTCAGAATTTAGGCATAATTATATGTATAATAAACTTAAAAATGATCAAACAACTGGTTAAAATGAAAACATGAAGTCCTTCTCCTGCCTTTTAATTCTTTAGATTTAGGTTGATTCTTTAGATTATCTCCTACACTTTTCCCAGTGTGCTTAACATTTTTGTCAGACCGTGAAACTTGCTCAAGAATCCCAAATGAGGAAGATTCTAAAGTGTCTTTTTTTATTCATTTAGGTGTAAGTCACTAAATAATGAAAATTCTAACCGTCAGCCCAGTCTTTCGTTGACTCTGTAGTATAGCATTAATCCTTTTTAAATTCTTTAATCCTCTTTAGGATTTATATTACACTAAGACAAATACTACTGTTTATAAGGGACATAAATTTAATGTCCTCACAAACATTAGGAAAATTGGGGAATCTTCAGTCAAGAAAAAAAATCTCAATAAACTAAAGGACTTTACAGCTTAAATTGCCCGTTTCACAGTGATAGTGAAAGTTGCCTTAGTAATGGTTGTGGCCTCTAGTTTCTCAGTACTTGTAGAAATAATACTGATTTTTAGATCTTTCCTAATTCAAGTTTTCATGTATTCATTCACGCAAGCTCGGATGCATGCGTTCCTTCATTAATACCAAAAATATAACTGAGCAATTTCTGTGTTCCAAGTGTGGCTACAGGGAAGGCACAGCAGTAAACAAGACAGAGGTCACTACCCTCATGCAATCTATACTTCAGTCCTTACTTCCATTTTATTGTGAAATTAGATGAGTTTCTCCTTTTTTAGAGACCATCTCACAATCCTTCCAATTGCCTATGTTACATTTTTTGTTAATAAACTAATTATTTTTTAATTTTTCACTTGACCTTTTATCCCTAGTTGTTTTTTTTTTTAATTAAAACTTACTCTACTTATAATCTTGAGGAAGAAGAGGCCTCTTTTAGCAGATCTCTAAATCAAAAATTGTAAGGAAAAATTTGACTTCAATATATGAGGAACTTTTCATAATCAATCAATAAATGATAACATAACAGAAAAATTAGCAAAAAACTTTAACAAGTAATTTGTAAAAGAGAATACGGAAAAGAACAATAAACATAAGATAAACATAATTAAAAATAAAAGATAGGGCTTCCCTGGTGGCGCAGTGGTTGAGGGTCCGCCTGCCGATGCAGGGGACGCGGGTTCGTGTCCCAGTCCAGGAGGATCCCACATGCCGCGGAGCGGCTGGGCCCGTGAGCCATGGCCACTGAGCCTGCGCGTCCGAAGCCTGTGCTCCGCAACGGGAGAGGCCACAACAGTGAGAGGCCCGCGTACCGCAAAAAAATAAAAAATAAATAAAAGATACCCAAATTAGAGTAGCTATGAGGTTTTTTTGCTATCTCACAGAGAAAGAAAAAACAAAAGTTGATTATACCAAGATAGGTAATAACACGTGGATTAAAGTACTCTCATCCTTAGTTGGCAGTACAGCTTAAGGTGTTAAGCTGAAAATACTTACGAAAATTAAAAATATATGTAACCTTTGACCCAACAGTTCCATTCAGAAATTTATCAAAAGGAAAGAATGGAAAAAATACATAAATAAATGTATACAAGAATATCCAAAGCAACATTGTTAGTTGAAAATTTAGAGGAAAAAATTAATAAGGGACCGGGTGAATAAGTTATACATATATAAAATTAAAACATATTTAAAGACTATCTATATATCTGCCTGGAAAGATATCCATAACATTGGTAATTGAGAAAGGCGGTTTATGGAAAACCATGCATAATTTGATACCATTAAAAAATACATGTGTGTATATATCTGGAAGATACAACCTAAACTTTAACCATTGTTTCTAGTGATGGAATTATGGTAGATTATAAGGCACTCTTGATTTTCCATTTTATACATTTCTTTTCTGCTTCTCTATTGTTTGCAATGAGCATTTATTAAGTTTCTAAACAAAAAAATAAATATTTTCCCCTCTAAAAAATTTAAGTCATTCTACTCTCAAAAATGCAAAGATTAAATATAACTGTCTGGTTCCATTTTCAGGATGCCAAGGTCAATTGGTTAAATTCCGAAAAGTGAAGCTCTTTTCGGAATTTTTGGTGAGCTTGAAGTATTCCCATTGCCAAAACCTCTGAAAACTTTCATATTTCTAGGATCAAACATCATACCTGGGAAAGAAAGGAAACGTCTAACATTTATATCAACACATCTTCACATACTTTTCTGTAACAGGGGGAAAAGTATCCTTGAGAATTCAAAATATAGTTTCTTCAGACAGAACAAAAAGAAAGCTCATTTCAGAATTGCATTAGCATTGCATCTTGTCCGTCATTAGTCACAGAATATAGATGGAGACCTGGGATTTTTTAAATTAGGCACCCAGCGGGGCTTAAGATACCACCGAATAACTTAAAGTCATTTGGGAATATTGTATATAGTGTATTTAAGAAACTTCAGCCTACTGGAAACTGTCATTCAGAAATTCTTGAATGCCTCCACGTGCATAAACCAGCTGTTCAGATTACCACAGGGCACATCCCAGCACGCTTAGTTCCAGGAATTCACGCTAGCAATTACTGAGAAGGTACCGTGACCGTTCACAAGACCCCTCTCTCCTCCTTGTTACACCAAATTGAAGCACATCACCAAGCACAGGTGATGCTGTCTTCTTAATGTCTCTCTCATCTTCCCTCACAACCATCCACACCTATAATCTCAGCTCAAAGCAGAATTTCTCACGTAGCTTTCTGGCTTCACGGCCCCAGCCTTACGTCCTTCTAATCCATTCTCCTGACTGGTATTTCTAAAAGACTGATTGGATTCCATGACTATCTTGCATAAAACCCTTCTGTGAATTCCCAGCACTCTCCTAAAATCCAGATCCCGAAAAGCAAGGCCTTCGAAGATGTGGACTCTGCCCACCCCCAGCCTTACCACTTACCAGCCGTTCCACATGCACCCTTAACTCCAGATGTATTACACGTTCGCTCTTCCTAGGATGCATTGGGCTTTTTCTTGCTTGCTCCTGCCTCCATGCCTTTTCACATATTGTTCCTTCTGCCTGGCAGCCTTCCTTTCCTTCTCTGCCTGTCTCACTCGGCTTACGTACTCATCCTCCAAGCTCAGGTGTCACTTTCTCCAGAAAGCATTCTTTGAACTGCTTCACCAAGATTCAGGCTAAGTGTAGGATTCCTCTGGAATCCTACAGCCCATTATTCATGATGACGGTAACCTGCCCTTATCATATGATGTTCTAATAATATGTTCACTCCTCTATTTCTCTTATAAGCCTGAGATTCCCCGAAGACAGGAATGTGTGGCATAATTCTTGGAACATAGTAAACCCTCAAGAAATTTTTGCAGACTGATAGAATGAATGAGTGAATGATTGAGGAATGTATTATCCCACATCCAGGAAACCTACATGTAGCCAAATATTTTCACTGATAATGCAGAAATGAAAACCATTACTAACTTTCACTACCCATTAAATAAACCAAACTCCTGTGTGCTGTGGTTGACCAAAGTCATTTTAAAAAGTGAAATCAGGGACTTCCCTGGTGGCACAGGGGTTAAGAATCCACCTGCCAATGTAGGGGACACGGATTCGAGCCCTAGTCCGAGAAGATCCCACATGCCACAGAGCAACTAAGCCTGTGCACCACAACTACTGAGCCTGAGCTCTAGAGCCTGTGAGCCACAACTACTGAGCCTGCGCACCACAACTACTGAAGCCCTCACACCTAGAGCCCGTGCTCCGCAATAAGAGAAGCCACCACAATGAGAAGGTCGCACACTGCAAGGAAGAGTAGCCCCCGCTCGCGGCAACCAGACAAAGCCTGCACAGCAACGAAGACCCAACGCAGCCAAAAATAAATTAAATAATAAATAAATTTTAAAATGCTGTGAATCCAGAACACAATGATTAAAAAAATTATATAAAAAAAAGTGAAATCAAGTAAATATATTCTTTGAGATTTGCTGGTAGCATTTGGCACCAGAACACCAGCAGTGTCCGGGTTAAACTCCAATTACATTAAGTGGTTTTGTTGTCTATCCTGATGTTCAGCTCTAAGTCCACATGTTGTTTAAGATAATGGTGCTTCTAGTGACAGTCATATAAAAATATGTCCTCAAAATAGGTTACTAGGCTGGAGGGAATCTCTTTCCTTGCAAAATGTCTGGATCTGTGTATGATCTGAATAGTAACAGCAGCTCTTTGGTGTGATGAAGTTAGTCAACACACCATATAGCTGTGGATTTGAAGGAAACGATGACAACAGGCAGATGGACAGACGAGCCTGGCCAAAAAATGTAAGAGTGGAGGAAACTCTTAAAGGCAAAGATCAATCAAGAGGCAGAGGAAGATAAAAGATGACGTAAAGAGCAGCTGCAGGATGGTAGAGACAGCTCTGCGCTAGGAGATTGTCTGTCTTGGCTCCAGTCTGTAAAGTGGACACATCTCTTCTAAACTGGCAGCATCCAACGTGTGAGTGTGTGTGCGTGTTTGTGAAGATAAAGTAAGATAATTCTTTAACAGCCGTTTACACATTGTAAGGTACAATATAAATATAGGAAAATATTATCATCAAATTATAATTTTCAAAGAGGTATGATTAGAAAAGATTGCTGATCACCTACAGAATTTTCCATTTACACCTTCACCTAAAAACATGCTAAAGGCTTTTCCATGCCAAAAAAAAAAATTTTTTTTTGATCTCTATCTTTCACCGGCATCTAGCTATTTTTTGACTATCTTCTTTCTCCTTTACTTCAGAACCAAGTTCCTCAAGTGAATACTACAAAGTTACTCCTTATTTCCCACTGTATTGAGGCTTTGGATCTCAATACTCTGGCAGCCACCAGAGAATGCCTTTCAATCTTCCCCTTCTTCACTCCTCTACTTCTGCCATTTGTTTACCACCTCCCTCTTCTTGACACCTTGTTTTCTTCCTACATCGTGGACCATTCCTTCTCAGTCTCCCTTGTGAGCTCTCTTCTTCTGCTTGTCCCTTAAGATTAGTCCCCTACCCCAACCACACACCACACACACACAACACACACAAACACACACACACAACACACACAAACACACACACACACACGAGTCACCTGTGAAAAAAGACTTCTTGTCTCACTTTTCCTACTATTCTTGGGCAGATAACCTAAAGTGTTTGAACATACTAAGGGGAGAGTTACACTTCCTATAAAAATGTGTGTATGGATTAATAATAATGATGAGAGAAGTATAAAAACTGAAACTTTCTAAGAAGGTTTCAGCAAAAGAACTGTTGGGGAGGGAAAGGTGCAAAGGTGCTAAATTCCTATCTTGCATACCAAGAAATTAGTAGATAACGTTTAGAGTTGAAAAATGAGGAGTCTGTAGTATAAATTATTGAAGTATGGGGAGGGAAACACCGGGGGGGAAAAGTCAGCTAGAAGAGTTGAAAATGTTTCTCTGAGGAGCGAGAACTGCAGGAAGTCAGAAGTGTTTTGGGCAAAGGGCTGCTGTTTTTCATAATACCTCTTATGATACCATTTGGCACTTTAGACTTCATGCACATTTATATAAAAGGTGATAGGGATAACATTCCAAACCACCAGTTTCCTTATTTATAAAACCAGTATTTTGATGTAAAATTTGCCTAAATGAAAAAAGATAACTGGCACCATTCCAAAGCAGACCTCCAAGAATGGAGTAATAAAACAGAAAAAAAAAAAAGGCTCAAATGGCAGTTGAAGGAGGAGAGGAAGCGATAACTGCCGTCTGGAAAAACGAAGAATTAACCACACACCTCTTTTCTATTAAACACAAAACTGTATTATAATAAACAATTCCTAAATCTTCATAACACCTCTGTTATAAGCAGTGCCTGTACTTGCCAATAGGAATCTCCCAGGTAAAATTCCTTCTGCCAATTCTTATTTCTGATGTTAAGTCTGTTCTAAGTCTATTAGATTCTTTTTTTAACTTTACTTTTTTAATTGAAGTATAGTTGATTTACAGTGCTGTGCCAATCTCTGCTGTATAGCAAAGTGACTCAGTTCTACACATGCAGTATGTCTTATTAGATTCTTGATTTAGACGATGGAGTAATATCATAGCCTTCTCTATTAGGTCACTTATTCTGGCAGATAACACATCCACTATATATCTCTTAACTCTACACACTTTAAGAAACTCCAAACATAAAATTTTTAATAATTTACCAAGGGTTTCATATTTATATGATATAAATCTTTTGTGTAAAATATATTATAAAAGAAGTAAGCACAGAACTTTCTTCAGACTCGTATCTATTCCATGTTGTAGGATATATATTGTGAAGCCCCAGTGTGGCATCTTGTAAAAGCCTTTGGGGCTTTACAAGTGTTATTGGATTCCAGTCCCAATAATTGGTCTAATGTATCTTGTTTACAGACATTTCTGATTAAAAAACATAGAAGAACAAGACAGGAGCGGGGTAGCAAGGAAGGTGCATTCATTAGCAATCTCAAACTAAAAGGTAGTCATAATCCATAAACTATTGACCCAATAGACAGAAATTTCCCTTTGTTTTAAATCAATTAACATTTATACATGAGCCATTAAAAAGCCATCATGCTTACAAGCCATTACAGTGTATACCTATCACATTGATTACCATGTGGTCAGTTATTAATTAATGACATCATCACTCTCAAACCTCTTAAAGGCTTTAGTTCCTTAAAGAAACACACCACCCACCAGATCCAAGTACTCGACACCTGACACACTCTACAGCCTCCAGCAGAAAAGTATATACTTTCACAGATCCTCTGTCTGTCCTTCTAATGCATCAGTCAGCCCATACTGCATGGTGTGTCCTCCAAAATATCCCATCTTATTTTATAAGTAAGCCATATAAATCTCCAACGACACAATAGTTTTAACATTATTTATATGAGTGGCAGCAGCGTATTAACTTCTCAGTGCATACCCAACACGAAAAGTACTGTCATTTGCAATGTATGTACAATGACTGCCATCTAAAGCTAAAACACCTCTTTCATCCTGAACTCCCTCTGACTCTATTCCTAAAGTATCTAACAAAGCAGGACCTAAAACTATATGACAAGATCTATAATATCAAATGTGCTTTCTTTAATGCAATACAAACCAAAACAATATTTTAAAGCATTTTTTTCTTTTTTATTATCATTTTTAAGAAGGTTGTCTCTTTAGCAGGCAACGATGTTTTTAAAAATTTGAGAATAAAATTTTTAGTTCAACTCTCTGCATAGATTCGAGAGAACTAACATAAGACCCTAAATCATACCGTGAAACAGAATCACTGCAGTTTACTTAAATACCACAGTCTGTTAAAGGATAACACACTGACACAATGATAAAAGTCTTATTAAGTGTACAATAGGGTTATAAAGTAAAAGCTACCCCAGGGAATCTGAAATCTATTAAAGAATGTTAACATCATCTTTCTTTCTAAATCAAATTAACCTCTGAAGAAGATAGATACACCACAAAATAACTAATTATTATTCAACTCCTAATCATGGATAAGCTAGTTATTTGGTGTTCTCCACAAAACTGTTTAAATAATACAAAAATTTAATTAACATTTCTTCTTTTTGCAATTGTGTATTGTGGTTTTAAAAAGCTTCCAAATAGAGTTTCATTAAATAAGCACGAGAATGAGACCAAACCACCTGAATTAAAATTCTACATTTTTCTACTGTCTTCTCCCCTGGGATCTTAGCAGATTATTAATTGTCCTCATTCAGAGTCACTGCAAAAAGAAGGCTGGACAAGTTTGAAGTAATGCAGGGACACATTAAGTGTGCAGTATTATCTCCTCATCTTACATTGTTACGGGCTCACTGCTCAGCCAGGAAGATGGAATAGAAAGCACCCTTGTAAGATGATATTATTATTATTTTCATCATCATCGTTACCATTATTTTGCCACAAATGAGCTCTCTCTCATTAGGTTAGAGACCATCCTGAAATAATGATTACAGCATGAGAAGACAGGGCAAGAAGTAGGTTAAATAAGGCCCCGTTGTCTGGGGCTTACAATAGAAATCAGGTGTATTTGCTTTTATGGAAGATAGTGGTTCACGGAATAGTTTTTTGCGTAATTTTTTTTTTAACCACAACCAAGATATGCTTATTTCTTCCATAAAGGAAAACATCTTTTTTTAATAAAATTGGCAGTGAGGTTATGTGTAAGGCAAATTGTGACTGAGCCAATAATCTGTCATTCGTACCATCCAGAATGTTCACATGAAGATATAAACAGAAAAAGAAGCCACTTTGTATGTAAAGAAAAAGGAAGAAGACGCTTCCTCAAGATCTCAGAAGCTCAGATTCACACTCGCCAGAGGGAAGAGTGAGGTGAGCAACAGAGAAGGTACGAAGGGAGAGAGGAAATACTAACAGCAAGGACAGACCCCACAAACGATTTCACAGCAGAGACCTTATTCTAAAGTCTAAACAAGCACTTTGGTAGGCCTACTAACACTGCTCTCATTTTATTCATGATAGAAAATCACACCATGTGGTCCTGATGCAGGTTAAAAACAGGTTTTTCTTCAGAAAGAATAGTCTCAGGGCCATGAGACTATTATTAGGCTCAGAATGAGGTCAGATTCTTCCCTGTCTTTCCTTCCTCCTGTCCCTTGAATTCCCTGGGTTTAAATGAATGTCCCTCGATTCAAGGGGAAATCCATGGCAATTGAAAGCTACCATTCAGTGCTCTGGGTACATCTCAGGGCTTAGATAATTATAAGGAAGTTGAAGAACTTAAAAAGAATACATTTGCTGACCAGAAAAAAGGAAAACCACACATATCTGTATATATTTATTAGCTATTTGGAACAGATCATTTTACTGGCAGTTACCTTAGATGTCACAGCCAGGCAGTCAGCTTCTGTAGGTCCAGAACCTACCACTACAGATCTTAGTTTACCTAAAAAAAATGCAGCTAGATCCAAGTTTATCTATAAAGAGTTATATGGAGTCTCTTACTATTCTGAGGTCACAAGGGAAAAGGAAGCTCAAAGGAACAAAATGTATTAAGCATCCTTCGTCAAGTGATATAGTAAATGACTTGCACATTGGTCCCTCCCAACAGTTTCCCTGTTTTAGAGATGAGGATTATGAGGCCCAGGCAAAACCAGAGCTCATTAAGTGCTAAAGGCTGGATTGAACCCAGTCCTTGCTGACGCTGAAACTACTTTCTCTCCACTTCACTATCCCCCCTTAATTTCATTTGGTTGGGGATAAGCCTATACAGCACAGAGCCCAATGAAGAATTAACAAGGTAAGGGCTCCTATATTTACTGTTGTTGTTGCTGTTAATACTGAGTTAAAACATGGGTCCAAATTCTGACAGATGATTGTGAACCCTGGCCTGCTGCACACATACCGTCTGGCATAAGACTTCCTGGCATACCGTAGGTGTTTACTATTTATCGAGGTTTCTTGACAAATACATAAAACAACAGCCAGCCCAGGGGTAATGGATCACCTGTACATCATAGTTTTTCTCAATGGTAAAGAACTTTACTTTTCCACTAAGACTTTGATAGAGTTAAAACAAAAAAAAAGTCAAGATGAAATGGAAAGCAATTATTTATGCCTCTTCAAAAACCCCAAACCTGTAATTTAAAAACAACAAAAATGGCAAAATTAAACTTGATAGAAGCATGAATTTTCATGTACACAAACACACCATATAGCCATGTGCGCTTTAAGGGAAATGTTCCCTGTCTTATGAAAGTGAGGCAACTTGTTATGATTTGTGCACACTTCCATGAAATACCAAAGAGGGAAAAAAATCCTCCTGTCACTTGTCAGCTAGTTCAGTCACTGCTGCTGTAGAGGTACCATAACATATGCACGTCCCCTTCTGAAAATGTATCAAAAGGGGCTTTGGTAAACTCCTGTATAAGCATATCATATGTGCTAAAGCCAAAATGACTTAAATTCTATTCCCTGATGGATCGGCACATCAGATGCATAACCGATTAGCGACAACTGACACAGAAACAGAGAAAATGTTCACTGTTAGGACGAACACATGATTCATGCAGCAGTGCAATCAGGATGGCATACTATACTTTTTGTATGTACAGAAAGTACATTCCTATCCTGGGAGAAAATTCTAGTCAAAGAACTTTGCCTTTTAAGTACTTAACCCTCAAACTTACTTGGAAATATTTCTTTAAAAATTCTTATCAGTTTAATGTGTTTATCATTAAAAACTTGAAAGAAGCAAAAATGTTCCACTCTTCAGTTAAAAATAATTGATTCACAAATATTTCTCAAATGCCTACTCTGTGGAGTGTGTTCTTCACTAAAGCGTAAGTGACAGGGGAAAAAAATATGCTAGTAGCATAAAGAAGCTGAAACGTAAGTTGATCAGATTACGTACATTACTCAAATATTGAACAATTCTGAAAGATCTCAAAGGAAAGGAACAGTGCTGCAAGGATGAGTCGTGACTTAGAACAAGATAAAATTCAAGTGTCAAAGAAAAAGATAATATTCATGCTATATGTGAAAGGCAAATCTACCAAGCACTGAATTCTTCAGTTGAATTTGCATTTGTCCTTCAGGAAAGTTACCACGAGTATTTCACTACCATACGGAAAACCTGTTATATCATTAAGAATAATAAATTATTTAACCCAAGCATGAGACAGACTTAAAAGGAAACTATTTTCTTCTTTCAGAAAAGGTAAAACTATATTAAATGAGTAATTTCCACAAGTTCTCACATTGGCAAAAATTGCATGTGCCCTTGGCCATAAATTTTATTTGATTTTATAAAATATTTTTTTACTTTTGAGGAAGTTTTTCTTTCCCTGAATGTAGACGATTCATTTTGAGATGTCTTTCTTTTCATACCTCTCAATGAGATTTCAGTACGTATTAAGAAAGTCGTGTCTAAGGTTTCTGATAAAACGAAAAGACAACACTATATGATGCCCCACACACACATTTCTTATTCTGAAGTTTGTTTTGTTTTGTTTCTCTTCCCCTAAAAGCTTACCTCTCGACCTCTACCTACCCAGATCCCAAAATTCTGCTGGTTTCAAGCTCCTTGGAAAGAAGGCCTCCCTCTGCTATTTTCTCTGCTCCTTCAAATCGCACTAAAGAGGTGGATGAAAGAGTGTCTTAAATCAGTCCGCCTAAAACAAGTGCCTGCTTGGCCCCATCCTAAATGCTGCGACAACTGCCAGCCTCCAAGAGACATGAAATATTGTTGGGAGGGTGCGAGGCCATTCCTGCCGCATCTTATCTGAGCAATACGAAGCCAACAGCAGAGTATGTGAAGGTACTAACTTCATTTAACTACGGGACTTGGTGGTAGACCAGAATCCCTTCCTAATTCCACAAGTATTCAATAAACTCTTTTTGTTCCTTTCCCTTTTTTTCCTCTCCCGCTTCAGGTAGTACTTACACACACACACACACACACACACACACACACACACACACACACACACACAAAGTTGCTGCCTATGCACCATCTCTGTGAGGTGGCGACGCGCCTGTCCCACCCGAGGCTGCTCTGCCCCCCACACTTTGTTGCCTGGGCGCCTCCATCCTTGGAGAGCTCTGCACCTCCTCGCTTCCGGCCCCCATGCCAATACCATATTCTGACTTCTGTGCGGAAGCCAGCCACTCCAGAAGGCTATGTATTTAAAGTTTTCCATACCAGAAGAACTGCACATAGATGAAGATGCTTTTCATCAACCCTGCAAGAAACAAACACCAAAACAAAACCCTGGAGCAATTGCATAGCTTTCTTAAAGTGAGAACCAAGAAAGCCAAAATTCTAGGTCTTCATAG
This sequence comes from Phocoena sinus, assembly GCF_008692025.1. Taxonomy (NCBI): domain Eukaryota; kingdom Metazoa; phylum Chordata; class Mammalia; order Artiodactyla; family Phocoenidae; genus Phocoena; species Phocoena sinus. The sequence goes on from NC_045769.1 coordinate 37,346,874, forward strand.
GGTCCATTCCTTGAGTTTTTCTTTTACCAGAAGTTGCTTTTGCGTTTTTCTTTTTACAAAAGGAAGAATAAAATCATGTAGATTTTACACAAATGTTTGGGGTTTTTTTTTTTTTTTAACTTTCTTAGGGCTACTTTTTATCTCTCTAGCCATTGGCACTAATGTCCTTGGTATTTTTCTCCTCGCTCTCTTGCCTGATGTGTTTTTAGCATGTTTTCATACCCTCTTCTCAGTACTGTAGCACATAATAAAGGTTTCCAATCCCTGCCTACATTATTTGCCAGGGATGGTTTACAGAAAACATAGCCAACCTATGTGGAATGTAACATCTGAGGAATATTTCAAACTTATGAGAAAGTAGCTCACAGGAGAGACTAATTTTTTTCAGCTAAATCAGCCCACATGCCTGTTAACTGTTTAGCAGAGTGTTACCTCCTTATATGAGCTGGCTGCCTTTTGCACCAGTTCCTGATGTTAGTGGGGGTGATAAACTGCAAAATATAAAGGAACAATATTACAAGCCAACCTGTTGATATTTTGAACAAGAAATCTCCTTATACTGCACTAAGTTAAGCACTATAACATAACATTTCGCCAATGGTCTAATGGTCTCATGGTCAGGGCCTAAGGAAGGCCCTGAAAGCTTAAATTCTGGTCCATTCACTTCTGATCATTTTTATGATCCAAAGTAGTTCTCTGTCTAATATAAAACATATCTCCAACCACCTACTAGTTACAAAAGCCATTCAATTCTTGAAGACTGAAGGTGGAAAAATAAATTGTGCGTATTTTAGACCCCGAATGATCTTCCTATAGCAATTTTAGAATAAACTATGAAGAATTCTGCAATTTTAATCTCCTCAGTAGCTTCCCATTACTAAACAAGCACAGCGCCACGGTACAAATGTAGACGTTACATGTCATCTTGATCTGCTGCTTTTTTCTTTCATTAAAGCTTTAATGCAGCAATTATGGCTACGTTGCCCTATAAAAAAAGGAAAAGGCAGTTTACTTTAAAAAGTGAAATTGCATAGCCTACTATTTAATTATACACAAATGTAAATGGCCTATTTTTCCATAACTGGTTATTACAGCACTGTTTTACTTTCTGAGTTTTCACAATCTCTAAAACCTACAAAGCTTCTTGCTATATAATTGTTTTGTTACATTATTGTTTTCATCTTATTTTTTCTTTTAATGTGAGTGCAGCGGGATAAATCTTGGTTTTAAGCCAGCCACTACTTCATCTACTTAAGCTTTTATAGAGGAAGATTGCTGTAATTATCAGAATACCCGCTTATTTCTGAAGTATTATCCTGGCAACCTGCTGCCATTTACAACCAATTAACAAGCTTTGCCATTAGTTGCATAAGGGGTATCGCAGAGTAAACCCATTGTGTGCTAATTTTCTATTTTAGATAATCAGTTTGGCCATCCAGAATGGAAAGAAGAAGAAATGAAAAGGTTTGACACTCAGTGGTAGACATGTAAAAATTACTGCGTGCCCCCTAGAGACAAAGGTATCCTGCAACTCAATGATTGCTTTGTTGCCGTCACTATTGGTTCTTAAGTATTTCCCTTTGTCTCTTCTGGAAGAAAAAAAAAGCGGGGATTCAGCAAAGTAATCATGTCCTGTCACGCGCTCTCCGTCTTTTAAAGCTGACTAGCTTCTCTTGCTATCCTGCCCATAATTTGACCAAATTGTACAAGTGTTAAACACCAAAATAAAAAGATAGAAATAAATTGAGCACGAGTTCTTTTTGGTTGTTTTTTTTTTTAAACAACGCCTTTCAACCTCTTTTCCCCTTCCCTCCCCCCCAACTTGCTATTAGAGTGAATTAATGCATGGGCTTCTCCAACTGGGCTGCCTTAAAATTAGCCTGCAAGCAGAGTTTAGTTAAAGTGGTATGTTGTCGTCTTATTGCTCTGTTTAAACTGTCTTTGATATTAATATGTCCCCCAAAGTTTGGTCTAAAACAAGGCAAGAAGCTGCAGTTCTGCTTTGCTGTTAAAGTTCAAGATTCACCCTGAGAGAGTAAATGTCATCACCAGCCTGAGAATGTCAGCCTCAGGCTACAGGAGAACTCCCGGGCTTGTGTTCAGAAAGAATCTATCCCCTTGAGTCTTGGGCAATACTAAGGATTACTTCATCCCACTTCTCTCTGCTTCTATCTGAAAAGTTCTCCTAGCCAAAAACTGCCTCGCCTCTCCCATTCCCAGATGATTCCTAATCAAATGTAACTGTTCTCTGTGAGGGAAAACACAGACTGGCATTTTTAAAGCACCAGTATTGACTAGTACTCATACTTGGCATTTGTAAAGCTCTTTGGCCACAGAGCTTCTGAAACTCCCATTCCAACCTGCACTTAAGAATCATAGTCTTCGGCACTTCCAACACGGGTTAGTAGGTTTCTCTATTTGCAGTCAAACTGGTCCTTAGATCAGATCAACATCCTCCTTATTTTGTAAATTCTCAAGGGACTAGTATACGAGAGCAGAGTTGTAAAGTAACCATCTCTAAGGACCTGCTTTACCCTGGACTAATTAACTGCCTTACACACACACACACACACACACACACACACACACACACACACATAAATTCACAAGGAGACACCCACTATCCCATGCATCAAGTTAAAACTCCTGATAATTTCCTCTGTCCAATAGTTTGGTCACAGATGCAGGTAATGAATGTGTCTACAGGCAGAGCCATATTATCAGGGCACACGACACCCATAACAGACTTTTCTATTTTTATAACCAAATTCACAACTCGTTATGGCATTATATTTGAACAGATCTTTCCAGCAAGTGAAGACATTATTATGCTTCTCACCAATATGGTTTATTGAAATCAGGAGGAGACATTCTTTTCAAGGTTTGTTATATTATTATACTATTGTAAAATTCTTATGAAGAAAATACTAGCTAACTTTCCACTTTCTCAGCACAAGGACCTAAATGCTCATGTTTTGTGCACAGAACTACCCAATGTCTCACACACACACACACACACACACACACACACACACACACAGTCACTTAAAAGCTTGGAGAGGGAGAGAAGAGCCAAGAAAAAACGATGGAAGTTCTTTTGTTATTCCTACCTTGTGACTCTTCAAGGTGGCTATGTTGGTGAGACCAATAATGTAACTCATTGTTATCTCAATAGAATTTAATAGCTATTAAATTAGCTATTTTAACTGTATTTGTTTCCTAGTAAAGAAATCACTGATGTCAAAGTTTAGCAAGTTGAATTTTAACCTTGCTCGACCTGTTGGATCTATAGTGAAGGAGGAAAGAAAACAACCCTAAAAAACCTTTTGGGAGATGCTACAGTAATTAATAGGGTCGAAGGTTAGTACAAGGAGCCTTCCTGAAGTCTTGCTCCCACAGCTAGAAGGAGGGCCACAGCTACACCATTTTTGCATCCAAGAGACATTTATTTCTTCTTCTTTTGTGTGCTCTATCATCTCAGAAGTTCCAGAGCCATAAATATGGGGTTTTCCCCACCAAATATTTAATCTCAGTGATTGCGAGTGCAAGTCTTTCTACCATTTTCCTAGCTTTGTGATCTTGGTTAAGTTACCCTTCTGTGCTCAGTTTTCTCAGTTTTTCTCATTGGTAAAATGTGAGAGTAACCACCTCACAGAATTGTTGTAATAATTAAGTATAATAAGGCATGTGAAGTGCTTAGCACAATGCAAAGCGCATAGTAATACAAATGTAACTTTTTGTTCTACCATTTTATTTGTATATTAGTGATGATACTAATCACTATGGGGCTACTAAGATCAGAGCAGGATCCAAGTAAAAGACTCTGGGAGAAGCCAGAGAGGAAGAATTTACAATTATTTCACCATTTCCTCCTAAGGGTAATACCTATGGCTTTGGGTTTTTTTTGTTGTACAGGTAAGCCTTAGGCTAAAAAGACTGCAGCCACAGAGAGCTAATCTCAGACATAACATACCAGTAAGCACATGTATAGTATTTTATAATCATGTTAATTTTCAAAAAACTCCACTAAAATAAATGAAATAAATAGCAGTATGTGGCTATTACCAGTCAATATTTGGCATTTTAAAAATATACCATAGCCTAAAATCAGCTAGAGTTTATCTTATAATGAGATTTTATTTGCAAAATTAGCACCATTAGACTTAATGGAAAGTGTTTCCCGTAAAGAGAGGAGGTTTAGCTTTTTGCTTGTAAACTCCACGACAGCAAACCTCTGTCTGTTTTGCTCATTGCTGCATCTCCAGGACTCAGCCAGTGTTTTACACAATAATTATTTATTGGTTGGATAAATGCATGGTTTCATTCTCTGTTGATGGTATTTCTATCAAACATTGGTCTTTAATGAAAGATTAAGTCAATAAGTGTTAATCATCTAGTGCTGTATTAAATCACGCAGTTAAAATACAAAGAAATTGAGATGGAAGAATTTTGTATCAAAAGGCTTTATCACATAGTTTTAGGGCCTCTTTAAAGTCCATGTGGTAAGGTTGCTAAGTTCAAAAACAATATTGAGCTTTGCTGAAAACTGCAGCAGCATTCTCAGCCTGCAATTGTTTCATAAACAGAAAATTTAAACTTTCCATTTCATGAAGAATGCAGCAAGGCTGAACAAACACTCATCAAAACCCAAAAGCCTATTAAAATCCCAAATTCGCTTCTTTCAAGGAACGCTTTAAGGTTTTGTGCAATTATTAGGCTAGCCCTCGTTGATCTAATAATCTATCATAAAAGTTAGAAAAGAAAAAGTCACATCTGCATCACAGTTTAAAATTATTAGACAAAGGAGAACTTCAAGTTGAATATGAGTCAATTTCTAGAATAAGTTGACAGTTTTTAATTTCAGAATGGAACCAGAACATACCTTACAGCTTGAAAATCTCTAAGACACATTTCCATTGCTGTCAAAGGTGAAATTGATTCCACCTCTCTACAGGCTCATCAAAGTTTTCCAAATAGCAGGCTTTAGCTGTTGAATGTTATGTTTCGATTATAATTCAGATGACTTTTCTAGTGTTTTTTAATTGGCAGGAGCTCAAGAAACATTTGTATATCACAAAGAGTTTCCTTTTACATTAATGAAAATGAGCAAAACCTTCTATCAGTTTGAAGTTTCTATTTTTCTACATGATGTTAAGCTAAATAATATTGGATCTAGCCATGAAAAACTTTCAGAATAAAAGTACTGCAGTTCAGATTAAAGCCTGTAAAATCCAGTCCTATAAAATGTATCTTGTGAGATATCTGTTAGCTCTTAAAGGAAAGCAAGTAAAGACAGTTTTAACACATTTGTGTTTCTAGCCCAATAATTAAGAATACATTTTAATTGTCATTGTTTTTCAATGTTAAGTTAAAACATATTTTAAGGGAATGTTAGTACACATAGGGATGTAAGTCGTCTGAATTCTTCTTGTATTACTGTATAGAATCACAAGAAGTTCTCAATTCAACTTAAATATCACCATTACAGATTTCAACTATGGCACAAAAATACCAAGTTGATTCTGTCATTATGACCAAACTTTTCATTGTCTTCATAACTTATATCATTCTAAATTGTTGAATGTCAAATTCAATAAATTTGAAAAAGGTATAGAAGATACAAAAGGCTTTCTAAATATCTACACATCCTTCTCCTCTAGAGTATAATAATTTCAAAAACGTGTATTTAATTTCCTTTTGGTTCTTTTAGTTTATGGCCGAGAGATTTTTCATGTTGCTACCACACACATCCACCCCTCTTCATCACTTTTTAACAACTTTCCTCAAAAGCAATTTAGAACAGTCACATATGTACAAGACTGTGCTTTCAAGATATTTGTGAAAGGAGCCTAAATCAGAACCAAAAAAATAAATAAAAGTGCATGCAGACTCTTTGGAATATGCTTTACCATGTCACCACTTTTGAAAGGGAAAGGAATAAAGGTCAGGAAAAGCGGCTGCTCAGCACAGCAATATGGAAAGGAAGAGAAGTGTTGCTTATGATGACATAAAAACCATCACGCAGATGAAGTGTTCTGGGGTTAGAGAAGGGTAACTATCTGAAATGGCTGCTGAATGTGGTGTCAGGGTAGAATCAGACAGGTTTCTTCCTGATTCTCTGATACATTAATAGCAGCCCAAGCTGTCCCATGCAGGCAGCGGCTCCCTCACTCCCACGCTAAGGAGAGGAGCTGGCAGGCTAGATGCCGTACCCTAATCCAGAGGCAGGGCTCCCACATCTGCTCTGGATTATCTTCTTACTGAGCCCAGCCGACAGCCCCGCACCCAGTCCTGACTGCAGACCCTCTTGTTATCAACTTTACTGGAGGACAGAGAGGAAGAGAAGGAATGACAACTCTAGTACGACTTAAAGCCTGAGAATCTAGAGGCTACTCCTGTTTCTGGGGCAATATTCAAGTATAAGGGAGCTCTCAGGCTTGGGTTCAAATCCTAGCTTGGCCACTTTCTAGCTGTGTGACCTTAAGAAAGTTACATAATTTCTGGACTTCGATTCCATGCCCTGTAAAGTGCAGATGGTGGTAACACTTCCCTGGTAAACTTGTTTTGAGAATGAAAGGAGTGCTGAGACTCTATGTGAAGGGCTTGGCACAAGGCCTAGCACATAATTGGTTCTCTATAAATATCAACTATTATTATCATTATTGTAATATGAGCAATGTCTACCCCCTGACCATCGGCACCATCCCACCTTTCTTCCTGATGTTGACCTGAAACACCAGAGACAGGCAAAATAAGTTTGTGACTCTGGACGCAGAAAAACGTGTAGATGGCTCTAGACAGTCAAGCAGAACCTTAATTATTGAGCCACTGCCAGTTTGGGAACCCACTGGTCTTGCATAGTGGACTAAGCACGATGTTGGAAGGAGCCCCAGCTGCACCTTGGATGTTAGTGCAGTAAAGTCGCAAGGGAGACAGTCACACCTGGCCTGGAATTCCTTCTCTCCCATTTACCAGCTATGGAGATCTACCTTGGGCCAATTCAAGAATCTTTGTAAGCATCAGTTCCTTATCTTTAAAATGGATTAATAATAACTTGATTGCAGAGTTGTATGAAATTAGAAAGTTACAGACAGAGATATGGTTTATTACCTGGTGCACAGAAAGCACTCAATATGTAGTAGTATAGTTAAAAGAACAGGAAAAAGCTAAATTGTGGACGCAGGGTAATTGTGGTAGACCTCGAATAATGGTTCTCCAAAGATGCGCATGCTCTAGTCCCTGGAACCTGTGACGATATTGTTAACATTGCACAGCAAAAGGGACTTTGCAGATGTATTTAGAGTTAAAAAATTTTTTAATAGGGGAATTATCCTGGATTATCTAGGTAAACTAGTCTAATCGCATCAGCCTTTAAAACAGAGAACCTTCCCCAGCTGGAGGCAGAAGAGTGATGAGATGAAACGGAAGTCAAAGAGATTCCAAACTTGAGAAAGATTGGACTCACCGTTGCAGGCTCTGGGAAGTAGGGGTCCACATGCAAGGAAAAGGAAGGCCTCTAAGAGCTAAGGGCAGTCCTCAGCTGACAGCCAGCAAGGAGATGAGAACTTGAGCCTTAAAACTGCAAGGAACTGGAATCAGCCAACACCTGAAGGAGTTTGGAAGCCAAGTCTTCCCAGAGGCTCCAGTAAGAATCAGCTGGTTGACATCTTGATTCCAGCCTTGTAAAACTGGGAGCGTAGAAACCAGCCAGGTCAACCAAGAATTCCCACCTGTAGAAATGTGAGATAATAAATGTGTGTCATTTTAGGTGCAAAGTTTGTTCGTGGTAATTTGTTATAGTAGTAATAAAAATATAATACAGGAATTATTATTATAAATGGGTTTCACTACTAGATTGTGATACTCTCAGTTGGAATAAGAGCTACTGGAAGACAGGGATGCTATCAAATAATAATAGCTAATGTTTCTGATCATTTACTTCATAGGGCACAATTCCAAGCGCTTTACATATATTATCTCCTTTTATCTTCACAAACTCATTAAGTAGGTACTGTTACACTTGCTATTTTACAAGTATAGAGATAAAGAAAGGAAAGCACCGGAAGGTTAAAGACTCGGCAATAATCACAGAGCTTACACATAGTGGAACCAGGATTAAAATTCAGGCAGTGATTCCAGAGCACATGCTGTTCACCGTGATACTATGCTTCCATCAGCACAGTACAGGGTTCACATACAATCTACACTAGATCTTTTGCTGAATAGTTGAACAAATTAATAAATGAATACAAAGAAATAGTTTACAGCTCTAAATAGTTAATAGTTCTTGCTATTAATAATAACCATTAATAATTAGTTCTTGCTAATAATAATCCGAATTATTTCTAGAACCTAAAGATTAAGCTATCCAAGGCAATTATTATTAAATCATTTTACTCGTCAGTTAAGCTAGGCTATGCTTCGGTAACAAATAAACCCATAATCTTAGTGGCTCAGCACTACTTGTTTCTCATGTGTGCAAAGCCTGTTCTGAGTTCAGGCAACATTCGAGGGCAACTGTCTCCCACGCAGTAATTTGGAGAATCTAGGCTACTTTGATTTTGTGGCTCTGTCCTCTCAACAGGAGGTCCTATAAGTTGCTGAGGAAGAAGAGCACCTGTAGACATTCTACCCCTTCTTCCAGGCTTCAGCCTAAAGGTAACAGCACTTGTACTCACAGCCTATTGGCCAGAACTATTCTTGTGTAACGCCCAATTGCAAGCCAAGCCTTGCAGTCTTCCATGTGCCAGAGAGGAGAGAAGAGTCAGATACTGATGGGCACTAGTAATATCAATCAAAATCACTGAATCCCACTCAATACAAAAGAAATAGAATGAGTTACTAAAAATTAATAGATCTATCTTCCTATATCAAGTGTCTCAAGAACCCCTGTTTCAGCCTAGTCTATTTCACATCCTGCCTTCCAATCTGCCCTTCAAAGCCTTCATGACAAAAGTTCCCCATCTTCACGTTGCAAGGCTTTCTTAGACTGCACATGGCCAACAGCAGGATATCAGTTTACATAGTCTCCCTGCCCTCTGAAGCTCTTGAGGAGCTTAAACAGTAACTCTCAGATCACGATGTCTCTATGCTGTCCCAAAACTGAAGGACCTTCGCAATTCATGGTCAACTGACATTAATCAAATATTTATCCATCCTCAGGAGCCAAGAAAGTTCAAATATCAGAGAGGACACACTAAGATTTGATATGATTTTCATTTTCTATTAAAACTCACCCTGATTATTATCTCAAAGTTATAGAAAGTTCCTCATCCTGCTCAAATGAGAACTTTACAAGAATCTCGTTTAGACTCATACTTCTTTCCCTAGGTTAATTAGTAAGGGCCTTGTTTTGAATTAATGAATGTATAAGAGAAAGCAAGAAAAGGTCCCTAAAATATAGGAAGCTCTCTAAGTGAACGTACCTGTCCACATAGTCTTGCTATCAGCATTCAATATGTGTAACATCACAAACCAGAAAAATGCAGCTTAAACCATGGAGATATTAGTGTTCACCTTGGAGAGACTGACCATCTCTCTCATTTTCATGGAAATGTGCAAAATAATATAATTTTACATTTTTGGAAAATTGAAAAACTAAATTTTGCCCCCTGCCTTGAGAATGCTCTGAGGATTCCCAGTGAGTCTCCTCCTCAAATTCCTGTTTTCAGTAGGTGTCCTCTGTGGCCCTAAAACCACAGTTGAACAAGCAGCCAGGTGATACTGTATCAACCACCCCTGCTCAAAGTGATTTAGCTGCAAAGTATTTGTTTTCAGTCTACAATGAAATAAGGAACTCGACCGTAGATCAAGGCCCAGCTTCCTTCGTCAGCACTGTGTTGCCATGAAAAACATTAGTTAGTTGAACTTCACAGTGTGTTTGGGGATGAAGATGATTTACATTCTGGAGCAAGCTTCTTGTCTTGAGCTCACAAAAGCTGAGAGACCAGAACACTTATGCACATTTTACAGTCTGAGGAGCCACACTTGCAAAAATCTGGCTTAAAGATACAGAGATGGGAGGTTATCAGTTCCTATAACATAAAGTCCTCTCTCTCCCTCTTGTAAGTCACTATAAAGTCAGAGCCTTGGGAGTAGACCCGGGGGATGGTGTTCACCCTTGTCCTAATTGCTATTTCCTGTAATATATTACAATGTAGAAATACAGCTACAATTCTTCCTGGGTGTTCTGATAAGGGCCATGTACTCGTAGGTTTAAATATTTTTTCCTGGTACTCATTTCAATTTCCAGGTTCATTCAATTTTATCAATATTTTATGAATGAACATACTCGGCATGATCATTAATTGCATAAAACAAGCTTCTAGTGTAAAATACAAAATACTGTTTCTATTTTCAGTGGAATCAATTAAAATCAGAATGTCAATTAAAAATAGGAAAATTTCAATTATTCCAGATTATGGAGGCAATAGGTCAACTCTAATACAAACCACCAGATAACATCACAGAGTATGTACATTTTGAGTTTGTAATCAATTTTTATATATTTAGCGCTAGATTACACCCATGGTTGGAGAAGCCAATCTTAAAGACAGGGTTCAAATTTACTGTACAATACTATAGCATCAAAACCACACACACACACACACACACACACACACACACACACACACACACACATAAACATTGAATGTAGAGGAATAAATTTAAATATGAGTTTCTTACTTTATCCTTCTTCATTATGAAATTACAAACTTATTAAAGGGCAAAGGACATGGCTTTATATTCTTCGTAGTAACTTGGACATAGTAGGGCTCAATGAATTAAGTGAACTTGAATTTAATCAAACATAATAACTGATTGCCTATTGTGTGCTTAATAATGCCAAATTTAGCTTATTTTTTTTGTCCTATCAATAGGTATTTGCTGAATTCCAACTATATTCCAAATACTGAGCCACATGCAAAAATAACTAGGACAAGGTTCCTGCAAAGTGCTTGTGTTCTAGTCTATGAGAATGACAAACTAAATGGTTTTAAACAATATCATATGATAGTGCTAAAAGAAGAGTCATAATAATCATAGTGGCCAACATTCAATGGTAACTTAAAACCAAGTAATGTTCAAGTACTTTCCCTGTATTACCTTGCTATTCCTCAGAAACACAGGTGCACTGCTTCAGTCTGAATTCTTGGATGCTAGCAACAGAAACCAACTCTAACTACTTTAGACAAAAGTGCACCTATTGGAAGATTTTGTGGCGCTCACAAAATGAACAGGAAACTGAAAGATTGGCTATAGGTATGGGCAAAAATCCAAGGATGCTCCAAAAGACCAAGAAAAAAGAAGCATAAAGCACAGCACCCAGCTTATGTTTGGAACAGGATGCCACCACCATTACAGCCGCCATCTCTGCTTCTGCTGCTGCTAGGAAAGCCACTAATCACACCCCAGACCTTGTCATCACCTCAAGACTTGATGTCCCCAAAGAAGGCATCTAATTGGCCAATACTGATATTCAATCACCCCCTGGCAGAACTAGGGAGGGAAAAGACAGAATCCAGTCCCTTGGATGAAAATTCAATATCACCCCAGGACTACTTACGGTGGAGATGCAATTCCCTAAAAGAGCAGAGGGAAAATGCTTAAAATCATAGCGGAGATTCTGGACAGCCCAAAATTGACAATATATGTAGATAAGACAAGGTCTAGATTTGTCATAAGGAAACTAAAAATATAAAAATGTTTTGAAGTACATTAAGATTAAGGATTTTTCAAACCAGAATTTCATTCAGTGCACAAGGATTTGTATTTAACTACTGTTTAAGGATACACCTAAATTATTTCTCTCCACAGCCTGTACCACCCAAACTTTTAAAAACTGTCTACTGACCTAGAAAGAATAAAGCCAGTTAGGAGTCCTTGAATGAACTGTATTCGTTCATTTAATGAAAATTCATCCAAAGTCACTTTTGAGGTAGACAGCTATCGTGCACAAAATGATCTATATAAGAACAGACTTCTTTGGCCTTTCGGGTTCAAGAGTTTAAGAGCAAATTTAATCATAACATAACTTAGGTCCTCTATTCCTTTTCATAGTAATAGTGCCTTGCATTTAAATAGTATCTTTTAACTAAGAATATTTCACTGTCCCTAATCCTCACAATACCTCTGTGCCCTAAACTGAAAGTATTATTCTTTTCACTTTAGAAAATTAAGTCACTTGTCTAAAGTCACACTAGCTATTTAGAGTGAGAATTACCAGATCATTTATTCTTGTCTTTAAAAGTCGTATTATTTTTCAAAGTCTAACTTTCATTCCTACATGCCTACTCCTTTAATAGAGAGTTATAGATGAGAATAATGGATAACCTATGTTCCAGGATTTCCTCATTCACATTTTATAGTATCTGAAAATACTGTATGACAAAGTGCAAAGTGTCAGTGAGTCAAGACTTGAAGTGTTTATAGCACTAATTTCTTCAGTGGTAACAGCAAAGCCACCGAGGAAGGAAAGACTAAAACCACACCTATAAATGGCAGATGAATCAGGCTGTGGCTCCAGAGTCTTGTCTTTTTTGTTATCTTCGTGCAGGATATGGACTACCACAACAAAAATAATTAGTTCCATCAACATCTAGCACTCATATAGTTGAGGAGGACAAACTCATTATAGGACAGCCATTTATTTCACTCAGAAAAGCTCGCCTTGAGTGGGAAAATAACACTGTTTAGGTCAAAGATCATCTTTCACAACTAAGGACTATGAAATTATTTAAAGATCAAATGAGAATGTATATAAAAATGATTTGTCAACCATAAGAGAGTATTCAGACATGCAGTAGAGCAGTGATAAGTTGATAAAATATCTGAAAGACAAGCTCACAAACATTTAATATGGAACAAAGAAATCCAAGGGTTAAATAAAGATCCAAAAGAGCCACCATTATGAGAAACTTTCACTTTCGCTAACAATCTTCCATGGTAAAATGAATGCCCTCCATTTTGTAATGCTGCTGCCGACACCAGAATATTTTTGCAGAAATACATTGGCGACATCAGCCAAAAGAGGGTTAGGGTGTGAATTTGTTGAAGACACTGAGCTCTACCTTGTACTGCTTTCTCATTCCTGACTTTGCCTACTTGGACCTGTCCCCAGTGTTTGGTGCCCATTGTCTGACACTCATTTCCCCCATCAAAATCTTAATAGGATAACAAATCACAACCTCGTCACTAATGTTCTTCCCTATGAAGTGTGCAACACTGAAAACATAAAGAACGCTACCCCTCCCAAGAGAATGTATAGGCACATCAGTGGGATCATTGCAACTGGTAAGGCCAAGGGATGAAGTAACAATGGCAGGATTTCAGGCATCAGACAAGTGAGGAAGAAAAAGATTGTATGAGCATTGAAGCCCTCCCTGGAAGCCTGAAACTAAACTCCTTGAGTTATCATCTAGTTGAAGTAAGTGGAGGCCAAACAAAAATTAATTTTAGGGACAACCTAATATTGTCAAAATCCGAGTAGTAACAAGCATCTGATTTGCAATAAAGTCCTCAGAAAGGTAAGACTTTGCCCTCAGAGGCCGCCTACCTCATAGCCAGTTTGATGTTGATTTCACCCACCAGAGTTCATGCCCTGCCATGGGGGACTGGGAATACAGTGGCAGTTTGACTCATGGTTTCCCTTTATGTATCTCATGCTCTCTCAGAAGATGCATCATTGACTGTAAAAAGATCAAAAGCAAAAGAAAGGTAGGTACTAAAGCCTTGAAGGCTGCCCCCAGTTTTTCAGAATCTTTCTGACACGCTTGAGATTTGGGAACAAAAGAACATACTAATTTGTACTTCTGGCTTATTTGTAAAATATTCAGTAGATGATACAAGAAAATTTTTATCTATCCAACAAATATGAATAGACCACCTACTATGTGTCAGACACTGTTCTGGGTAGGCGTTTGATTTAACAGGTAAATGTAATCTAGGAAACAAAATTGATTAATTTGAGTGGAAAATGTGAAAAGTACTTTTTAATTGGATCTGTAGGTAAAAAATTGGGAAAGACTTTGAAATAAACCAAAAAGTTCCTTAGGTGTCTAGCACACCCTTCCAGGTTATCTCCGCCTTTCATTGCCTTTGAGCTATTTTGAATCTGTGCGTTATTGAAAATTAATAATAATACAAAATATTTTAGTCCATAATATAACATAATATAAATGCTATGACCTATAGAATGCAATTGATTATTGCCTTGTAAATATTAAATAGTTTTGCGTCTACTTGCCAATTCATTCCAGCATTCTTTATTTACCTATATGTATGTGAATACAAATTTGAATTCTCCTTTGAGCAGGTTGTAACATCTTACTGCTTCTCTCATTAATGAATGAATAAACAAAATCTTTAAGCACATGTCCATTTTGTGTTTATGTAAGAATCATAATTATACCTCTTTTAAAAACATGTCCTTTAACAGTTTATGATAAATCTTCATTATGGAACCACCTACCTCAAAAGAATATGTTTAAGAAGAAACAGTAAAGTAATTCTAAAGCTCTTCAAATGCAAAGCTTTAAATGCAGGAAAATAATATCTTCTTAATACAATTGTGGCATTTTAAGGCACATTTGATAAGGCCTCTAAATGTCCTCACATTACTGATCCCAGATAAAGAAATAGAGCTGAGATATTGATTGGAAAAAAAAAAAAGAAGAAGAAAGAATGTAAGATCCCTTCTTATTTTTTGCTTTAAAGAAATAATAAACTGCATTGTTGTAACTCAGTGTAAGGAGATTCGAGTAAGGCAATAGAGATGGATGCCAGAAGCTACTCATATCGTTCTTTAAAATGGAAATTTACCGTCTGCTGCATCACATGGACAAAATACAGAACTATTTTTCACAGCTTGTTCACTGAACAGATTATTGTAGAAAAAAAAAAAAACTTTTACATTTTCTGCAGATTCCCAAATCTCAGTCAAAAAACTCTTGGCAATTTTTAGCAGTGAAACAGATTTCACTTTCAGATTGAGATACTCCATTTAGCAGTAGTCAGATGATCTTCCAAATAAATATAGACTCGTTTCACTCTTGATTTTATTAAAAAAAAATGTTTTCATGAGGTGTCTTGGAGGAAACTTGCACTTATTTGGTTTTCCCAAGCTAAAGCAAAGAAAAACTCAAAGGTCTTAAAAATCAGAATTAAATAAAAAAGGAATGTTAAACTGAAAATGTTATTACAAATAATGCATGTTTGTCACAGTAGCAATAAATAAATAACCCTATAAAATTTTAGAATTAGTTGCAGAGATGCTCCAATCTTTTCTGCCCTAAATCTCAGCTCCCCAAAATATTACTAAACAGAAGTGCATGTGTTCGGTACAATATAACAGACAGCAATATGTTGAGATACTTCACACAAAGAGGTCTCTGGGCCACTTTTCTCTCTCTAGATTAGCTTTATCACTTAGGTACAAGGCAACTGCACTTAGGAGTTTATTTCCAGAACCATTTTTTTTCTTACCTACCAGTGTTTAATGCCACAGAAAATAACGGGATATGTTAAATTAAATAAAAAGTTAAACTCATGAGAAGATAGTAAAATAAGAACAACAATCTTCATACAAACCTGCATCCAAGATCCCAGTTCTATTCACTCTATGCCTTCTCCCCAAATTCCTGTACTAAATTTTTCCTGTGTTTTTCTATCCATGAGAGGAAAGTATATGGTAAATCATGAATAAAATCAGAAATATTGATTGTGTCTTACTTTTATACTTATAAAAACAAAGATTGTATATACGAATACCACAGGCTGCCCACTAAATTTCAAAAATGTTGCTATTTTTAACAAGTTTTTATAGGTTTGTTAAAAGTTCATCTCAGTGGGCTTCCCTGGTGGCGCAGTGGTTAAGAATCCGCCTGCTGATGTAGGGGGACACGGGTTCGTGCCCCGGTCCGGGAAGATCCCACGTGCCGCGGAGTGGCTGGGCCCGTGAGCCATGGCCGCTGAGCCTGTGCGTCCGGACCCTGTGCTCCGCAACGGGAGAGGCCACAACAGTGAGAGGCCCGCGTACCGCAAAAAAAAAAAAAAAAGTTTATCTCAGTGACATTAAAGATGATCCCAATCATAAGCAAAGCAACCTGAATTTAAAGCAGAAGCTTTACCAAGCAACTTGTTAAAAATAGCAACAACATTTGTGAAATTTAGTGGGCAGCCTGTGGTATTCGTATACACATCTATGTTTTTAAAAGTATAAAAGTAAGACACAATCAATATTTCTGATTTTATTCATGATTTACCAAGTAGAGAAGACCAGAAATAGCTCATGCTATTAAAAGCATTTCATTGTTCTTCTGATGACAATTTTACTCTCTGGGAAGGAGTCATTGTGTCCGACTCCAAAAGCCACATTTCTATGGTTAATGTGACATACAACACAGGAATAGGTTAGATTTTGGGTTGTTTTTTTGAGGTGTAGTTGATTTACAGTGTTATATTAGTTTCAGGTGGAACAACAGAGTGATTCAGTATTTATATAGATAATACTCCACTTATAGTTTCTATAAAATATCAGCTGTATTCCCTGTGCTGTACAATGTGTCCTTGTAGTTTATTTTATACATAGTAGTTTGTACTTCTTAATACCCTACCCTTACCATGTCCCTTTCCCCTTCCCTCTCCAATAATTCCTAGCAGATACAAAAGCTAATCTATTCCACCAGTAAAGGAATAGATTAGTTTTTGTATCTACTATGAATTATTGGAAAGTTTCAAAGAAAAAGGCTAATCTATGATTCTACAAGTATTTGGGTAATGTGAAAGAATAAAACTGTTCTCTTCATAAGCATTTTTAACAAAAAATTAAACTAATATAAAATGTGTGAAAATCGAGTAAAGCCACTATATAGCATGATAAAATATTAAATTTTATAAAATTTCATATGACAAAAACTAAATTGTCTGGTTCCAAGGGACAACTGTATGAGACAAAGTGGCTGTGCTTTCAGATTTCAGTGTTGTTCTCGTTTATAGGTCAATAATTGAGGAGTGGGGTTGGCCGAGCACAGAGAAAAATGTAAAGGCTTCATTGTTCAGAAATCTTTCAATCTCAAAAAAAAAATTGAAATTAATCTAACGATTTATTGAAATTGTAGTTTCAACAAATGGGAAAATGGGACCTAATTTACTAAAAATTTTATCACTACCAAATAATATTCTTTTCTTTCATAAAGTTAATCGAACTGCTGTCCTTGCTTTTAAAAGACTCAGTAGAATAAAATATATTCTGAACTTCAAACTGATAAAAGTGTAGGCAGCGAAGGAGAATAACTTGGAAAGATGAGGAAAGTTAGACACAGACATTCCCAGACACAGTCAGCCTATCGGCAGACCACTGTATGTGGCAATAAAAGCATGTGACTTTGGGACTGAGAAAAGGACTTAAGCTAAGGGTGGGGAAAGTCAGTGGCACTGCTCCTAATTTTTTCTAAGCATGATGAAGTTTAAGCAAAAACAATTAAAAGTAACAAATTGAAATATTTCTGCATGGCTCAGAAATTAACCCCAAATTCTGATATTTTCTTATATTAAAGGCAAGACAACAGGCCCAAAATGGAGTTGCTTATGCTAAGCCCCATGTCACCAAACTCAAATTGAACTTCATTACAGTCTCGGCTCTCCCAGAAATGGATTCATAAAGCAGCCAGGAACCACCTGATCAGCAAGAGGGAGGTGATCTGCCAAGTAGACCTCTGCCAGCCCCTATAATGGAAGTAACCTTGCAATAACCAATTAGCTTGTTTGCCTATACAACTCCTGTTTTCCTGCTCCCTTCTGCCTATAAAATCTCTTGCCTTGTATAGCTCTTCAGAGGTCTTTTCTATCTGCTAGTTTGGATGCTGCCCAATTCACAAACTACCGAATAAAGCCAAGGAGATCTTTAAAATATACTCAGTTGAATTTTGTTTTTTAACACTTGTAAGAACTACGAGTCTAATATTCAAGCGAAATACTAACCTAAATAATAGTAAAAATAATAATAACAATAATAACTGCTCCTGAAATTAGAGCAGTCTTCCCGGATCCTATATTTAATTTTGAGTTAACATCCTGTAGGCATATATTTTGAGGCTGGCTACTAGCCCATACAGCTGGAGCCCACTACACAGTCTAGAGGACCAGATCTGGGCAAAGTTGAAGGCCATCTTTCTTATTGGTCAGAGTCCCTTTCTTCCTGATTGTTAAGTTTTGGGGTGCCTGCATGGCACCTTTATCAGACAGCAGAATCGAGCCCCCTTTATTTGGAGCATCTCTCACTGGAGAGTCAGTGAAGTACAAACTGGACACCAAGAATTTAGCCCAGGGTGACAGCCTTTTTGTAAAAAATCTTCCCCCTATAGAAAAGGTTTAAGTCAATTCCATCATAACTAGACTTCAGCTAAATTCACCAGAGCACTGGGTTGACAGCCAGTGGTTTCCTGGTAAATGAAAATAATAATGAAAGCTGATGGTGCGGATCTACTGATATCTAGCCACCTGCCAGACACCTATAGTCAATGATGTAACACCACAGGACTTGAGTTTAAAGTACCGGGTACAGCAGTCAGTTGGGATTCTCCTAAGCAACTAGTGCCTTCACAGCAGGACCACAACTGTCAGGTTGAAAAGGGAGTATTTTTAGTGGCTGTGGCTGATTTTTTTATTTTAAAGAGAGGGTTAAAGTTACTGCTAAGAAGGGTGAAGGTGGTGAATTACTCATCAAGTAATTTCCATCATGTGGCCCTTTTGCCCCGCCCACCTTTTTCTTTTCCTCACCATTCAACCTCCTGCTCACATTCTTTCTTAGCCACTAAGTCTCTGACATTTCCCTGACCTAATGACTTGTGTGCACACCTGCTCAAACTCATTTGGAGCCATTTTAATCTTTGTAATTAAAAAAATTTTTCAAACTCATTGCCTTGCCATTTTTAAAATGTGCATACATATTTTTAGTGGATACAAAAATATAGCATTCAAGAGATGAAAACCCCCTTGACTGTAAATGGGACACCTGTGGTAACTCGCCCGTGCAAAGACAGAACGCCCAGGTTTCTCACTCTCTCACTTTCTCTTCTCTCTCCTTTCTCTTCTTATCTCTTTGGCCTTTTGTTTGTTTGTTTATTTGTTTGTTTGTTTGTGGAGAGGAGAAATATTTTACTAACTTCGGAGTCATCTGTTGTTTAGTGAGAGATGGCTTCTCAGCATTTCTCCATTTTTGTGGTAATACCTAAAAATTTCATTTCAGCAATTCCATTGCTCTTAACAATGCTTCCACTCTTCATTCTCTACGTGACCTTTATTGATTCCTTTGTGCATGCCAAAATGCATTTTCTAACTTTTTTTTTTACAAAGCTGGGCATATAACACAGTAAAGTAATAGAGTACCAATCAACCGAAAAATGTGAACAGCACTTTTTAAATAAAAAGAAACATCAAATGGCATTTTACTTATAATTTCAAAAGTCATAGAATTATAGAGCTTGTCAGGACCCAAGAGATCATCTACCCATAAATGCTCATTTTACATGGGAGGAAACTAAGACAGAGAGAGCTTGGTCAGACCAAGAACTAGGTCCTGGGGCTCCAAAAATATGTCCTAATACTCTGTCTAGTCGACCTATGGCTTACTTTTACCTGTAACTTTCATTTTACAGTATCTCAGCAAATTAAGGAGTAAACATTATGGCACGGAACCCACACTTACTTAGCTTTGTGAAGACTTCCTTATGAAATTCCTGACACCATAAAAAAGGGTCCAAAATTATTATGCATTTGTTTTATGGCCCAACTATTCATGAGGACAATACAATATATTGTCATCCCCTGATAACAGTATTTATGGTCACTGCCTATGACCCAGAGATCAGCCTCTTATGGGTTGATAATTTACAAGAATTTGAGTGTAAATGTATATTTATTTTGCTATTTAGATTTTCACGGTCCCTTCTATTCCAAAGAATTCTTTTTTCATGAGTTTTTATCCCACAAATTAACGTAATTACCTTTCAAAGGCAGATTCCCCACTAACCCATCTGATCACATCTCAGTTCTTCCCCACGGTGAAGCAGCCTCTTTTTGGAGCTACACGGGTTTTGTTTTTAATTCATAGCTTTTTTGAGGAAGCTGATGAGATTTGAGTACCACCCTTATTTGGACCTTGCTCACAAGCAACAGTAGATTGTAAAAGGAATATTTTACTAAGTAAATTTTAAAATATAGCACATCCGTCTGAAACTCTAGTAAAAAAAATTAAGCTAAACATCAGTGGTGTCACCACATATAGTTTATAGTAATATGAGCCTCTTGACTTCCCTTCCCCGGGCAACCTGGGTTTTTGGCAGATGTGCACTTGGAAGGGGGTCTTGGGTCATTTTGTTGATATCAACTCTATCAAAAAGAGCAGAGATAAAAGCACGGAATGTCTTGACATCCCTGGTTTTTATTAAAAGCTTCCCTTGACTCCCTGGCTGGATGTACTGTCGTCAACAGATCCTGGTGGTACCAATGGTTCAGATTCTATAACCTGGCCTTTTTAGTGAACCTGAGTATTGAAACCACGTTTTAGCTCTGAAGACAGACATAATTTATGTTGGCACCACAAATAATGAAACGTATTAATAATTAAGCTTTAGAAAAAATATTCTTTTCTCAGATTGAACTCATTTGTATGCAGTTTGCTCTTAATGCCATTTAAAGAGTCAGAGAAAATCTCAACATATACATATAATGTAAAAAAGGTTATGAGCATGATAAAAGTAAAAAAAAATGAACAGTGAATAATTATCCACTGACTATTAAATTTTTCTTTCTGTAATCAGTCAATGACCTGGAGTCCTAGGTTGAATTATTGCACTGGCCTCAAAAGGAGGCTCAACATGTGATTAAAACATACTCTATAAAATCTCTGATTCAAATCAACCAAAAAATCCCATCCTCTCTTCTCTGTGGTTAAGCAGCCTGCTTTATTAAATCAGTAAGATTATTTAGTTTCTCATTCAGAAAAAAAAACCTAAATGTTTACACGCTGAACTACAATTTAACAATTTAGGTCAAAAAACAAGTTTTGCTTCTGTATTTTCAGCAAATTCTGAGCTTCAATCCTATTATCTTTTCAAAGGCCAATGCTCTGTTCTTTATTTTTCTTGCTATCTTATTTCACAACGCTTATTAAGCTGAACTTTTCTCTTTTAAAATACCTTTTTCTGTTCATCTACTACCCAGGCTGTAGACAAAATCTCCATGAATTTACAACTGTAAAGAATTGCATTTACCAAAGAGCAAGAAACAAGTCATCTTTAATGCCTTGGGCTTTTTATAATTATACAACACATTTTTTTTTTCTTTTAGAAAAAAAGAAAATAATAATATATCTTAACTTTCACATTATGCCATGCAATAAAAGTAACTCGTAACTTTTCCTCCTATTCAACCAAGTTTTCTATTAGAACTTATTCCTGGCTATTGAAATCTGTTTAAACTAATGGTTTTCTGTAATTTGTCTTTCTTCTTTGGAAACATACCGTGCCATTGTCAGTTTTTAAAAAGAAGCAATTTTCTGACTTTGAAGATTGAGGAGGTCAAGGAAAAATTACTACTGTTGAAAACCCGTAATTAAATAGAAAATGCAGCTGCACTTATGAGAAACTAAAATGAAGTTTATTCTATTAATACTCGATTCTGAAATGCTATTTGAATTTTTGGTTAAGGATTAATTTAGAGCCATGTCTTACCTATACTCCGTCTTGGCTGATTACTTTTAATAAGTAACATGTAGGAATATACTAGTCATATATTTATGGAGGAATATACTAGTCATGTATTTATGGAGGGATATTTCTGTTCACTTTCCTTTCCTCCTTAAAATATTATTTTCAGAAGTATTTTTAAATGAACAAATGAAATACTTTTTCTCAATTTGCATTTATTTTTTATTATAATTATTCTGAACAAATATATGTTCTCCCAAGAAATATGTACGTTCAAGAAATACATTTTTTAGTACTAATCTTTATGGTAACATAAAGATTTAGCTACAGGAAGGCTAGTGTTTTTTAAAATAAGATAATCTAAGCTTTCTTTTAAATAATTTCATTATTTTTCCTAAATGTGATATATACTATTTCATTTCATTAAACAATATTCATAAAGCGACGTTTACTAAGAATACAAGCCGATAGTTGAATTTACGAGATTCCTGATTACGGCTCCTCTATGAACAATTCATCAAATTGGGTTACATTTAAAGAGTTAAAATATTTGGTATAAACACAAGCCTAATAAACAAATACAACCATTTAGAACAATTTTAAAAGTCATAATATTTGTCACTGCTTAATTTTAATGGTGCTTTTTTAACAAATCAAGATAAACACCTTTTAACCTCCCCTACAAAACTCTTGGATTGAAATCTGAATAACATTTACATAAAATTAGGTATAATGTGAAAGCCTTATTAAAGCAAATGTATGAGTACTATAAAATTATTTATGTATTGAAATAGTAGTAATCTCCATTTAAAAGCTGAAGCTGAACATCAGAATATACATGAATGTTTGCTACATACTTAATCATAAAGTTTATGTTCTTTCCTAAGTATATTTTAAGAGGCACACTAATAAAAAATAAATAGCATTTATTTAACTGCAAATAGATCTAAAATCGTAAGCTTTGAAACTTATTTCTACTTTGGAAAAAAAAACTTTTTCTGGGAAAGAACGTTCTGGTTTGGCTTTTGCTTTTGTTTAGAATTGTTTTAAACACATCTTCAGCCAACGTGTGGATTTCTTCACTGTGACTCCAGACCTGTGATACTCGAAAACTACAGTACAGTGACCAGGAGACATATATACAAAAAATATATACTTTTCAGTTACTACAGATTTATGGGAAGAAAAATACTAGGAAGTGATAAAAGTGCATGGTTTGAGGAGGGGAAATTTACAATAAAACTAGGGCTTTGACATTCCGGGTCAGTGCTGTTACCACTGTTTTGTTTGGTCATTTCTGTTCATTTGTTAATGGGCTAAGGCTCTTGGAATTCTATTTTCCAGATGCTTATATTCCACAGAGGGAAGGAAAACTGATCCATGAAGTTGCTATTTGCATAAAATGCAGAAGCATCTGTCACAGACTCCTTTCTGGTTGTTTGGCATCTAGGGATCATGCAGCTGGTCTGCCTCAGCATTAGGCTCCCAGGAAGGCAAAGAGTCCCCAGTGAGGATGGCGCCTAGAGGCAGGTGAGAACTCGCTCAGTTCCCAATCAGCAAATAGACAATTATATTTTTGATAGGATGATGACATAACCAACCCTATAATACATACACATACACACACACACACACACACACACACACACACACAAGCTCAGGTTCAGCCCAAGAACCATCGTAATTGATGACACTTCTCCATAAATATGTTTTTATCAAGGTCATAATGAATTAATCATAATCATGTTGCCTATCGTTACGTAGCAAAGAGGGTGAAAATTTTAAGGCACGGTTAGAGTTATTTGCAGGGTTTTATTTTAGTGGGGATTTTTGCTTTGTTTGGTTTTGTTGTGTCGTGTCCTCTCTCGTGCGTCTAATTAAAATGCCATGAGTGTGGATATCTTTGTGCCCACTTCACGCACACACAGAAAAGGAAACTGCTTCTATTGCTAAAGTAGACTGTAAAATCAGGATGGATCAAATAAACTTTTAAGAAGTATATTTCAGTTTCATTCTTGTTCCACACTTATTCCTGCCTGACACTCAAACCAACAATTCTAAGTGTCAAGGTCAGTGACCAGAAATGACTGTAAACTGTCTAAACGTCTGTTCCTAGGTCAATGCAGAAAACTAGATACAGTGTTCCACAAGGATGAATATAAACCAGTTCAAAACCAAAATTACTTGCAATATTTTCTGAAGTACATTTTAACTATACCTCAGTGTCTGGTGTAGTCATGCTGCTTACAAACACTTATTATTATAATGTCTACCTTGATTTTTCAGTGCCAATATACTCACTATTCGTTGTTTCCTGTGGATAGAGTTACTACAATCTGTCTGACAAAGTCTTCATGAATAAATGGCACAGAGAAGCAGGCAGAGTAAGCAGTTAACAAATTCAGACTTTGGAATAATAACAGTTCTTTATAACAAACTGGAATAATTGGACTAAAAGTTTCTCTGATGCAAGTTCATCAGTAAGCAGTAATCGGATAGGAGGCTCCTTTGAAACTTTTCTGATTCATAAATAATATAGTAGTTTACAAAGAGGAAGTTTGTGGGAAGCAGCAGTAAACAGTCTCGAAATCCATCTGTTATTATGGAATCCAGAAGAGCTGAATCAGGATCCACGTTGTTTATGATGTAAAAGATGCTGGGAAATGTTGCTGAAATAATTATTAACCAAAAATGTCATGTTTTTACTTTTTAGAAGTCTGAGTCATATGAAATGTACCCACCTGTGTGAATAAATGCAGGAAGTTTACCTGGATTCATTATTTAATAGAATACAAAATGCAGTTTTTAAAAAGGCTATCCCGTGGCAGAATGTACCTTATTCTTTCATTACTGATTAATTTTTAAAGTCATTTTCAAATATGTTTTTTTAAGCGTTATGTGATTTCTAAGAATTTAGCTTTAGAGTCCCATTTACTCAAAGAATGTGATTAAATTTTGTAGTTAAAATTAAAATAGCCCAAGCTAGAATGTCTTCCACTCTCCCTTCTCCTGACCTTAACATCACCCCACTTTTCCCTCCTCACCGTGTTCCCAAGCCACACACACACACACACACACACACACACACACACACACACACACACAGTTAAACGAAAGGAAAAATTTAGTGTGACAGTTTCACTCTTATTGCCCTTTTGAGGTCCAGGAATTAACCCTCAAGTCTAACTTGCTTGATACTCATTTAATTTTTTTTTAATTTTGAAAAGAACAAACCAAAAAACGTGTTAATGTAAAGGAATTTCCGCAGTGAGGCAAGCTTTGTTTCAGATTTACTCTAAGTGAAATCAAAATGTTTTTCCTTGTACAGCTTTTTGTCCCAAGCATGATGAGAATACCTCCTACTACAGTAAGGTAAGGAGCCACAGCTGGAAGACAAGGTGATCTCCAATAAGAGAGAGGTTTTTAACATCCTCTGAAACAAGAGCAACACGAGTATTTCTATAGCTTCCCAATAATGCTAAGTTAGAAATGTAATACACTGAGTCCATCACTTACCCTTAATCAGCTAGAAATAGGTTTTTCCCTTATGGGGAAAATGAACTAAAAACCTAACCAAAATAGAATGCCAATATAAAGATGTAACTACACAGCCATAAGGTAAGTAACAGGCATGTGGATCTAAAACATCTATCCTGTAACACCTTTCTTGTGTTTCAAATGGCTTTGGAATATTTTGCTGTACTTTACAGAAAACCCAGATAAAAAGAAACCTACACGTAATCCTCCTTTAAGTACATTCTTTTGGTCTGAACCGTACAGAAACCAGTTTGATGCATTTTGTTCACCAGCTCTCCAGACCTGGAGGGTATTTTCCCTGCAAACATTGACAACAGTGCCATCTTCTGGCTTGACAAATAAAGCGATTCCTGTGTGCTACTTTTGTCAAACCACTGAAAGTTCGTTATCTGGATGATGAATAATCTCCGGCCAGGTTTTCAAATATGGTACTTTTATTGATAAGTGTGATATTGTGCCTTTGTAACTATTAATGGAGCAACTTAACTCCCTGTGTCCTTTCCTTTGATATGTACACCTTTGTAAATAGGAAACTCTTTGTCTCTAGCTGCTAAATTATTTTTTAATTTCTCTTTCCCACTCTCCCATTCTCATCTTTAATTTCTGGCATTTTACCTTAACCTTAGACAATACCTACCAACTCATTTCATCCTAAGAATTGTTTCTCTATAAGCAGCTCTGCGTGTGTCTCTTCTGCTTTTCTTGTATCTAATCTTTCCAGGTCTATAGGTGACATCTATTTGGAATTCATTTCATACTTTAAGTTTTACTCTCCTTTTCTGGTATTTTTTTCCAAACTATCTTCTCATGAGTCCTCATATAAACCATCATTGTGTTTTTCTAACATCATCCAAATTAGTAAAATTTAACAATCAGTAAAAAATACATGAATAGCTATAATTGCTTTAAAAATCTCTATAGCCATAAAATGCTAGCTACCGTTGAGGAACGAACGTTGGAAGAAAAGCTACATCTTTTCATGTACATTCGGCAACAGATAAATAACCAAAATAGTAATGTCTCTTTCAACCTTTCAATATGTTCGGTAGAGTTAAACACCAAATGGAGTAATGGTAACATGCAAAGAAATTTCTGTATCTTCCTAACGATTTAAAAAGCACCACGGAGAGAGGAATGGCAGTGCTTTGGACAGGGTGGTCAACAGTTATTAGTTGAAAAATGATGAGGTGATCAGGTCCCAACAAGGGGCACAGGAAATGTCACAAATGGATGGAATACAGGTTTATAGAAAGGAGGGCAGAGGGTGTGTAAATTTCCTAACCAATTAAGGGCACAAAAGACACTTGAGCCTTTGTTCTTCTTTAAAAAAAAAAAGAAAGAAAAATAGTTGCTTTTTAAGTACTGAGCTTGTCAAATTCTAATCAGAGAGATCAATGAGTGACAGATGAGTAGTATAAATGACAAGAAAATTTAAGTGGGCAAAAAGAAACAAGTGAAAACGAACAAAAGCTTACATAGGGTAGTGAAATGTACTGCAAGGGAAATGCAGCAGCGGACGTGGTGTCTCAGAAACCCGGGCTGAGATGCTGTTTAACCCCATGCTGGAAAAAAAGGAACCCACACACATCATTGTTCCTGAGCCTTTGCGAATCAAAGGAATGTGCTATACAGACCAAAGTGAGGGACACAGGAAAAAAGCAGATCTAAAGGTCTGTTAGCCTGAATTCAATGGCAAAGGAATTATGAAAATTCCTGTGGAAATTATAACTCAGCCACACCATGGCACATGTCTTATCTCCCGCTTCACGATGTATTACAGCTTCTCTCTTCAGTGATACCAAGGGTTCCCAATCTTTGACTGCACATTATGATCACTTGGGGGGCTTTTAAACTTCCTGATGCTCAGGTCACACCCCCATCCTAACAACCTAAGATGACTCCTGGCGGTCTAGCAGGCATTAGCATACGTTCCAGATCCCCAGATCTTTCCAAAGTGCACCAGAGTTTGGGAACCATTGAACTAGATTAAAAATCTCCCCAAGGGCAGTTGAGTCCCTTTTGTTACCCTCAGGGTATTAAGTAAGTACTTAACGCACCTTTGTTAATTGAAAGTAACAAACATTAGCTTTTTGACCATCTATCTTGTATGTGTTTCAGAATCAAGAGTTTTCATTTCCAGACCAGTTTCCCTTCTCCCACACTGGAGAGTCCAACATTTCCGCTTCCTAATCTTATGACCTAGGATGAGCTCCTCAAACCCTGCAGCTTTAGTTTCCTCCTTGGTGAACTGGGCTTTATCATAAAGCTGTTGAGAGGATCAAGTGAGATAACGCAAGCAAATCCCTCAGCTCAGTGCCTGCCAAATAGTCAGCGCTCCAAAAATGTCAGCCGTTATTATTATCCATTTATTCATGAGTTAATTCCCTGCCAGCATAAAGGATTTTTTAAAAAGTCTTTTGTGAAAGAAAGTACCAAGAAGTTTATCACATAGTAGCATGAAAGGGGGAAGTTCAAGAGGAAGACACAATCGTTTTTGAAAGGCTAGAAGGTTAAAGAGGAGGCTTGAAGGGTGAGGAGTTTGTTTTAAATCCCAAAGCAACTACATGCCTTATCTTTTAGCCCACACCCCTCCAATTAAAGAATGTTAGAAATTAGAAAATCAACAGATAATCCATCAGCTGTTTGCAGAAACAGAAACATGCTTCAAGGGAGGGAATGTTATTAAAAGTAGTGAACAAGTCGAAGGTCTCTCCCTCCCTGCTGTGCCCTAACCAAGCCCTTTGAGCCAAGCTGTATGACTGCTGTCCAAGCCCCAAAGGAACGCGTCCTGCAAAGCAGTGCCCATGGAAGCTGTCCCGTGAGGCCAGCCTTCTGACCCACTTGAAGCTGGTCCACCAAGGAGACATCACTCTGTCCTTGTGGCCAGAAATTCCTCCGGAAACAGCAGAATGACTCCTGGAAACAGAAGTCCCTGATGTCTGTCCCGACTGGCCTCTCTGCTAGAGTTTCGAGTTTTGGAGATCCTGCACAAGGTATCCAATTGCGAAGAACTCGGGTATTGCAACTTACAGAAGAGGTGGGCACAGCAGCAGAAGTGTCGGGATGGGGCTGCTGGGGCAGAAGAAACAGCGCTGTGCACAAGACGAATGCCCGTAATTGAGTTAAACGTACCATCTTTAAGCAGTTGAAGTCTGAAAGGCAAATTAACCTAAGAAGCCCTGGCTAACCATTCCAGCGGAGTAACAAATTGCTCTGGGTAGGAAGGGTTTCATCAAAGGCCAGGAGAGCTAGATGATTGGCCATTATGTGTAAATTGGAATCTGTTTTCACAATAATCAACTTGTTAACTTTCAATGAAATTACTTCAAAGAAATTTTAGCATTTCCTGAACTCTCTTTATTTGCCTCTGTCCTTTTCTTTCACGAGGTGGACATAATGTCAATGTTTAAAAGGAAGTATTTGGGCCTTTCAGCAGTTAATTACTACCTGTCAGGCGATTGAAGATTTCAGGCAAGCCTGAGCAGAGTAAAATGGGTAGCCTTTCAAGGCAGAAATTCACGCATTCAACAAATGCATGTTGAGCATCTGATGTACCTATGGCTCAGCAGTGGTTTCAGTCAAAGCCAGTCAGTAAATACACTCAGACAGAAGAGCAACCACTACCAACCTCCACACTAAACTTACACAAATAAGGCACCAAGTTGTTACGGGCTGAATTGTGTCCTCCAAAATTCACATGGTGAAGCCCGAAATTCCCAATACCTCAGTATGTGGAGATAGGGCCTTTAAAGAGGTAATTAAAGCAAAATGAAATCATATAGGTAGGCCCTAATCCAATCTGACAGATGCCCTTGTAAGAAGAGATTTGGACACACAAAGCGGTACCAGGGCTGTGTGCACACGGAGGAAAGGCCATGCGAGGACAGAGAAGACGGCCACCTGCTAGCCAAGGAGACAGGCCTCCGGAGAACCAACCCTGCCA